>NC_057814.1:165987982-166028122 GCF_018294505.1 Triticum aestivum | reverse complement strand
GGCTGCCTCCTCGCGGCCGTGCCGGCTTCCAGCGCCCCCGCGCACCCGGCCCGGGCCGGCTCGCCACCTCTTCCGCACCCTGCGCAGGCCGGCTCCTCCGTCCTGGCCACCCCCAAACTCGCGCCTCCGCCTGGCCCGTCGGCTGGCCGCCCGCGCCTCGTCGGCTCGTGCCCCTGCCCCGCCTCCCAGCCTGCCCGCTGCGACCAGCGCATCCTGTGGCAGGCTGCTCCTGAACAAAAAGAAGCCGACTGCTCAACCAGATGGGTGCGGGGAGGAAAAGTCAGTGTCCGATTGGCCAAAAAAAAGAAAGAGAGAAGCGGGGGCCGGTTGCTCGCATAGAGCCGGCTGGAAAAATCAGTGGCCGAGTGCCAAGCAAAAAAAAGAGGCATCCAGCCGGCTGCTCGTGCAAAAGAAGGGCCGACTGCCCATCCGACATTGAGAGAAAAAGAAATGTGGCCGACTGCTCAAGTCGACTAAGAAAAAAATGTATCCGAAGAAAAAACGTCCGCCTGCTTCACCACTCAGACGGCTAGACGCGACCCGGCCTGCCTGCCAGCTTCAACATTTGGCCGGCAAGAGCGCTGGCTCGGCCACGTCCCGCTCGCCCCCTGGCCGGTCAAGCCCGACCGGCTAGACCCCCTCGAGCGCCCGGAGGCTCGGGGGCTACACCCGGCGGGTGCGCTGACGCGCCCCCACGAGGAAGACAAAGTAGTTGCTGGGAGATCCGGCCCGACTGCTCAGCAGTCGGCCCGAATCTCGGGGGCTACACCCAGCGGGTGCGCTGACGCGCCCCCGTGAGGAAAGAAGACAAAGTCGTTGCCGGAAGATCCGCCCCGACTGCTCAGTAGTCGGCCCGAATCTCGGGGGCTACACCCAGCGGGTGCGCTGGCGCGCCCCCGCGAAGATTGCAGACAAAAGAAGAGTTTTGTCCGGCTCCCAGCAGCCGGCAGAAGAGAAGAAAGAAGAAACGAGCGCTGCAAGTTACCTCGCCGCCTGGCCGGTCGAGCCTGACCGGCCGGGACCCTTTCGAGCACCCGGGGGCTCGAAGGCCACACCCAGCGGGTGCGCCGGTGCGCTCCGCGTCTGCCGTGCCGCGCTGGCTATCTTTGATAACCTCTGCCGCGACTACATGAAAATCAATGTGAGCTCCTCACCCACATATTTTTTCACCGCGAGAGCACGGATAACCTCGAGCGATGCTCGGGGGCTATCTCCGCATTTTATTACACTTGCATCACTGTTCTCCCCAGCGCTAGCCAGAGTTGGCCCGGGGGCTGGCCGCTTGGCCTGAGACGTTAGTTCCCGCAGACGGCTTAGTAGCGTGCGCCGTATGAAAAGCCCACTCTTAGTCACAGACCGCAGAGCGGCTGTCCGACTGGCAAGAGTGAACGCTGGAGGCCACCCACGCGAAAAATGTCCGGGAAGAAAAACGCTTCGGGCGACCCGACCGTTTTCTTTATGAGTATCTACTCGGTTAAATTCGCTCCCAGAGTCTGAGTATTGTACACTCCACTCCGCGGCCCACTCTCAGCCACAGACCGCTGAGCGGCTGTCCGGCAAGCGAGAGCACAAGCCAAAGAGCGGAGGGAACATGAAAAAGATTGAAGGGGGCTCGGACGAAACCGAGTCGGCACCCTCCGCATAAAACTTGCAATGCTAAAAGCAAACATTTGATATATCTGCGTGGACTAACTTCGTCCTTTTTATGATCATTTCCATGAACACTCGCGAAAAAACCTCCGCCCAACTTTGCCAAGTTGCCCGGAGGCTTGGGGGCTACTGTCTGAGTAATTGGACACGGGTATCCCGAAGAGGGCAACACAATATTTCAAGACATCGGGGCTAGCAAAGCCCCTCAGTCCGACTGCCCGGCCGCTCCTGCCGGCTCCCCGTCCGACTGCTCCACCCGGCCGGCTGCCCGGCCGGTTGCCCGGCCGGCTGCCAGCTGACCGACTGCGCCGACCAGCCGGCTGCCGACTGCAGCCCGACCCGACACCGACAAGACCCCGATGAGACGGCCATACCGCGGACAAGACAACTGTACCACGACGCCATCATGTACAGTGTCACTTGTCCCTGGGCACTATTCATGAAGTGACCTAGGAGACAAGCATGACACTCACCCATGCCCCCCATGCCACTAGCTAGCTTACATACTAAGCTACCTCACACTATAAAAGGAGACACACATCAATCCATCCAGGGGATGGACTCACGCACACACCCACAAGCAAGCTAGCTAGCAAGAGAGCTAGCTAGCCATCCATCCATCCATTCCCACAGGCAAGCATGCCCAAGCACACACATACGGCCATGAGCATGGCCGGCCACTAAAGCCTGCCTCGTACATGCATATATGGAGCCAGATGCCCATGGCACTACCCCCAGATACAGCTCTAGGAGCACTTTGTACTGCCTGATGTACACCCCAGATATATATACTCAGACATGTAGCAGTAGGAGTATTATCTCTCCGGAGAGCTCCGAAGCTGGGTAAACTAGCGCGTGCTACTCGCATACCCGCTCCCTGTCCTATCAGCAGCAGTCTTACCCTCACACTAAGCCCTTGTGGCATCTGTTGCCTAGCAACCCCCCGTGAGAATACCACGACACTCATCTTCACAGATGATTTGAGCAGATATGGGTATATCTACTTAATGAAACATAAGTCTGAAACATTTGAAAAGTTCAAAGAATTTCAGAGTGAAGTTGAAAATCATCATAACAAGAAAATAAAACTCCTACGATCTGATCGTGGAGGAGAATATTTGAGTTACGAGTTTGGCCTACATTTGAAACAATGCAGAATAGTTTCGCAACTCACGCCACCTGGAACACCACAGCGTAATGGTGTGTCCGAACGTCGTAATCGTACTTTATTAGATATGGTGCGATCTATGATGTCTCTTACTGATTTACCGCTATCGTTTTGGGGTTATGCTTTAGAGACGGCTGCATTCACTCTAAATAGGACACCATCGAAATCCGTTGAGACGACGCCTTTTGAACTATGGTTTGGCAAGAAACCAAAGTTGTCGTATCTTAAAGTTTGGGGTTGCGATGCTTATGTGAAGAAACTTCAACCTGATAAGCTCGAACCTAAATTGGAGAAATGTGTCTTCATAGGATACCCAAAGGAGACTGTTGGGTACACCTTCTATCACAGATCCAAAGGCAAGATATTCGTTGCTAAGAATGGATCCTTTCTCGAGTAGGAGTTTCTCTCGAAAGATGTGAGTGGGAGGAAAGTAGAACTTGATGAGGTAACTGTACCTGCTCCCTTATTGGAAAGTAGATCATCGCAGAAATCAGTTTCTGCGACACCTACACCAATTAGTGAGGAAGTTAATGATAATGATCATGAAACTTCAGATCAAGTTATTACTGAACCTCGTAGGTCAACTAGATCAAGATCCGCACCAGAGTGGTACGACAATCCTGTTCTGGAGGTCATGTTACTAGACCATGATGAACCTACAAACTATGAAGAAGAGATGGTGAGCCCAGATTCCGCAAAATGGCTTGAAGCCATGAAATCCGAGATGGGATCCATGTATGAGAACAAAGTATGGACTTTGGTTGACTTGCCCGATGGTCGGCAAGCCATTGAAAATAAATGGATCTTCAAGAAGAAGACTGACGTTGATGGTAATGTTACTGTCTATAAAGCTCGACTTGTTGAGAAAGGTTTTCGACAAGTTCAAGGGATTGACTACGATGAGACCTTCTCACCCGTAGCGATGCTTAAGTCTGTCCGAATCATGTTAGCAATTGCCGCATTTTATGATTATGAAATTTGGCAAATGGATGTCAAAACTGCATTCCTGAAGGGATTTCTGGAAGAAGAGTTGTATATGATGCAACCGGAAGGTTTTGTCGATCCAAAGGGAGCTAACAAAGTGTGCAAACTGCAGCGATCCATTTATGGACTGGTGCAAGCCTCTCGGAGTTGGAATAAACGCTTTGATAGTGTGATCAAAGCATTTGGTTTTATACAGACTTTTGGAGAAGCCTGTATTTACAAGAAAGTGAGTGGGAGCTCGATAGCATTTCTGATATTATATGTGGATGACATATTACTGATTGGAAATGATATAGAATTTCTGGATAGCATAAAGGGATACTTGAATAAGAGTTTTTCAATGAAAGACCTCGGTGAAGCTGCATATATATTAGGCATTAAGATCTATAGAGATAGATCAAGACGCTTAATTGGACTTTCACAAACCACATACCTTGACAAAGTTTTGAAGAAGCTCAAAATGGATCAAGCAAAGAAAGGGTTCTTGCCTGTACTACAAGGTGTGAGATTGAGTAAGACTCAATGCCCGACCACTGCAGAAGATAGAGAGAAGATGAAAGATGTTCCCTATGCTTCAGCCATAGGCTCTATCATGTATGCAATGCTGTGTACCAGACCTGATGTGTCCCTTGCTATAAGTTTAGCAGGGAGGTACCAAAGTAATCCAGGAGTGGATCACTGGACAGCGGTCAAGAACATCCTGAAATACCTGAAAATGACTAAGGATATGTTTCTCGTTTATGGAGGTGACAAAGAGCTCATCGTAAGGGGTTACGTTGATGCAAGCTTTGACACTGATCCGGACGATTCAAAATCGCAAACCGGATACGTATTTACATTGAACGGTGGAGCTGTCAGTTGGTGCAGTTCTAAGCAAAGTGTCGTGGCGGGATCTACGTGTGAAGCGGAATACATAGCTGCTTCGGAAGCAGCAAATGAAGGAGTCTGGATGAAGGAGTTCATATCCGATCTAGGTGTCATACCTAGTACATCGGGACCAATGAAAATCTTTTGTGACAATACTGGTGCAATTGCCTTAGCAAAGGAATCCAGATTTCACAAGAGAACCAAGCATATCAGAAGACGCTTCAATTCCATCCGGGATTTAGTCCAGGTGGGAGACATAGAAATTTGCAAGATACATACGGATCTGAATGTTGCAGACCCGTTGACTAAGCCTCTTCCACGAGCAAAACATGATCAGCACCAAGACTCCATGGGTGTAAGAATTATTACTATGTAATCTAGATTATTGACTCTAGTGCAAGTGGGAGACTGAAGGAAATATGCCCTAGAGGCAATAATAAAGTATTATATATTTCCTTATATCATGATAAATGTTTATTATTCATGCTAGAATTGTATTAACCGGAAACATAATACATGTGTGAATACATAGACAAACAGAGTGTCACTAGTATGCCTCTACTTGACTAGCTCGCTAATCAAAGATGGTTATGTTTCCTAGCCATAGACATGAGTTGTCATTTGATTAACGGGATCACCTCATTAGGAGAATGACGTGATTGACATGACCCATTACGTTAGCTTAGCACCCGATCGTTTAGTATGTTGCTATTGCTTTCTTCATGACTTATACATGTTCCTATGACTATGAGATTATGCAACTCCCGTTTACCGGAGGAACACTTTGTGTGCTACCAAACATCACAACGTAAATGGGTGATTATAAAGGTGCTCTACAGGTGTCTCCAAAGGTACTTGTTGGGTTGGCGTATTTTGAGATTAGGATTTGTCACTCCGATTGTCGGAGAGGTATCTCTGGGCCCACTCGGTAATGCACATCACTATAAGCCTTGCAAGCATTGTGACTAATGAGTTAGTTGCGGGATGATGTATTACGGAATGAGTAAAGAGACTTGCCAGTAACGAGATTGAACTAGGTATCGAGATACCGACAATCGAATCTCGGGCAAGTAACATACCGATGACAAAGGGAACAACGTTTGTTGTTATGCGGTCTGACCGATAAAGACCTTCGTAGAATATGTGGGAGCCAATATGGGCATCTAGGTCCCGCTATTGGTTATTGATCGGAGAGGTGTCTCGGTCATGTCTACATAGTTCTCGAACCCAAAGGGTCCGCACGCTTAAAGTTACGATGACAGTTATATTATGAGTTTATATGTTTTGATGTACTGAAGATTGTTCGGAGTTCCGGATGTGATCATGGACATGACGAGGAGTCTCGAAATGGTCGAGACATAAAGATTGATATATTGGACGACTATATTCGGACACCGGAAGTGTTCCGGAGAAGTTTCGGATTAAACCGGAGTGCCGGAGGGTTACCGGAACCCCCCGGGGAAGTATTGGGCCTTAGTGGGCCTTGAGGGGAGAGAGAGGGCAGCAGCCAGGAGGTGGCGCGCCCCCTCCCAGGAGGAGTCCTAGTTGGACTAGGAGAGGGGGGCGCAGCCCCCTTTCCCTCTCCCTCTCCCTCTCTTTCCTTCCCCCCTTCTTTTCCTAGTAGGACTAGGAAAGGGGAGTCCTACTCCTACTAGGAGGAGGACTCCCCCTCTCTCCTTGGCATGCCTAGGGCAGCCGGCCTCCCCCTTGCTCCTTTATATACGGGGGCAGGGGGGCACCTCTATACACACTTGATATACGATATTTTAGCCGTGTGCGGTGCCCCCCTCCACCATATTACACCTCGGTAATACCGTTGCGGAGCCTAGGCGAAGCCCTGCGTCGGTGGAATAACATCATCGTCACCACGCCATCGTGCTGACAAAACTCTCCCTCAACACTCGGCTGGATCGGAGTTCGAGGGACTTCATCGAGCTGAACGTGTGTAGAACTTGGAGGTACCGTACGTTCGGTACTTGATCGGTCGGATCGTGAAGACGTACGACTACATCAACCGCGTTGTGATAACGCTTCCACTGTCGGTCTACGAGGGTACGTGGAAACCACTCTCCCCTCTCGTTGCTATGCATCACCATGATCTTGCGTGTGCGTAGGAAATTTTTGAAATTACTGCGTTCCCCAACACGAGTGTACACATTCACAAGTTCCCACTCGCAATTGTACCCAATATAAACAACCCAATCTCCATTTGCGCCAGCCCAGGCCATACCTTGAAGCGATGGCATCTTGACATCACACGTATCGTTATCAAGCGGCATCAACTTGCACAAGGCGAGGCCACTGTCGTCCGCGCCCATGCGAACAGGCTTATAGCAAAGAAGATAAGGGAGATCAAACCGCTCTTGGACCCTTGGGTTCCTTGTAATGATGTTATTAGTTGAGTCGAGAATGGTCTTGAACGAACCTGCCATGCTAGCCGAGGTGATGACGTTGCACCGATCAATGAGTTCCCCCACCACGTCATCTTTCAGATCGGGGAAAGAATAACGAGGTCGTTTCCGGCTTGTTCCCTCCATGGAGAAGACGATCGAACAATGGCATAAGGAAGGGTGAAGGCAAATGGAGGAGGGAGGAAGAGTGTGCGACAGTAGTTCCAAATCGAGAGGGAAAGGCGAAAAGTCGGTGGACGGTTGCCAATTTGCCACGGTACACGAAGAGGCGCCCCGGCCTACACGTCCTTTCGAAAATTGTACAAAAGGACTCGCCGTCGTCTCACTGACATGTTGGAACGGGACCACATGTCAACAAAACATGGTGTGTAATTTCTCGTGCAAAATGCGATCTGGCTGCGTTGGCCCGAGGTGCCGCATTAGTTATCGACCTTTATTTTCTTTAACATACAATCTAAGTGGATAGGTCCTGTGGTCATCACACGTGAGCGGATATATAGGTGGGCTAGGTGGGCAGGCGGCAACAATCTAAGTGCTAAAAGAGTTGATCTCGAAAAAAGAGTTGATCCAATGCTTGGTTTTGTTTGGATTTTCCAACTATGACCACTGGATAGAGTGAATCAATGGCTTATGTTCAAAGTTATTCTCATACTATAGAATGGTATAGGAACATGGAGAGATTTGGTTGATTTTATATCGCTGAATAATATAAAATATTATGAGTGCATACGCTCCACCCCGAGGTTTGTAGCTCCTTCTCGGTCGTCGGGAATCTATGTTCTTCCACTCTCTCGTTTAAGACATGAGCTTTGTTCATCCTGTTGCCGACACGCGGGACATCTATATGCCTCCATTTTACAAAATCATACTATATGCCTCCATGACACGCAGGACATCTAGCATCAAGGTGGCGTGTCATGCAAGAAAATGGAGATATGCAGTGCGTAAGTGAGTCGTGCACTTCGATGGCACCTAGTACTATGCAATATTTTTTCTCCTCGGTGGCACGTGAATAGTGCACGTACTCAATGACAGAGCACGGGATGGTAGCCATGGACATGGCCGGCCCTTTTTGAAGAGAGTACTAATAAATACGTAACTTTGATGTGTCATGTCAACTCGCAGAACAACGAGAAGCTTGCTTACTACGCCTTCTCCCTCGCCAACGCGTGCGCGGTGGCTCACAGCACGAGGAGAAACTTTTGCTTACAAGCGGTGGACGTGCAGCAGTTCATTTGGTGTCAGTTTGCCAGAAGTAGTACAATACCATCATTATTGTTCGACTTCCGGAAGAGGAGAAGAGCCAAGCGCAAGGTCACCTACTAACCTAGTACAGTACTACTACAGCCAAAGCTGGTCCACCTTTTTAGAGCATGGTTAAATTAATATAGGCGGCTCTTGCAGCGGCACATCATTTAGAGCAAGTACTCTCTTTGTAGGATCAAAGGAAGTGAAACAAAAGTTGGAGTGGATGCTAGATTGCCAATTAAAACATGATTACATAGGTAAAAAATCCTATAGCATTCTATCCTATGAATCAAATGACCAATGTAGGAAAATTATGAGGGGGGGTCTCTCCAACAGTGTTCCTCGGCTCGCACCTAGCATCACGGTGGTCGAACTTGGAGTCATTCATCTGGTACACGTGGCATCTCATATATGGTACTCCAATTTTAGGTTGGCTCTATGTGATGTGGCAACTTCATATACTAACCGGATGCTGGCTATACTACTATACTCACACTCCAAGAAGTGACTCGAAAACCATTCATAAATTGAGTCTATGACACGCATTTGCAAATGTACCATTCATTACATACAACAAGTTAGCAACACACAACGACAACGATGATACATGTTGGATTATAGATTATTTCCAACAAAACATTCCAGTAAATACTGAAGTTTTCATCACACAACAAATAACAAGCAATGAAATGAACTTCAACTCAACCAATCCTTGGCATTGGAAACGCTTGCTTTGAACCATAGGTGCTTTGGGAAGGGCCAGGTATTGTCAATATCGAGAGCAACGTAGGACTGATCATCCAGGCTGAAGCGACATATATCAGGAGCAGGGTAGGGAACCACCGCAATGTCCGAGGTAT
This sequence comes from Triticum aestivum, assembly GCF_018294505.1. Lineage (NCBI taxonomy): Eukaryota > Viridiplantae > Streptophyta > Magnoliopsida > Poales > Poaceae > Triticum > Triticum aestivum. The sequence goes on along the minus strand of NC_057814.1, from coordinate 166,018,934 downwards.
AGATACAGTTGCTTCTCATAAATGGTAGTAACGCTGTGTCAACAGCAGCTGGATCGCCTTTAACCATCATTGGATAGTTTGGTCCAAGGAAGAGCGAGTTTGCTCCAAGACTACCAATACTGTACCAGGGAGAAGGTGTTGGCGCTAGCACACTAGTATCCATCCCGAATGCCCTGCAACGGGTGTTGGAATGGGTCCGAAGAGGGCGACCGTGGGAGACAACACCTGCTACCTCAGTAGTAATAATCACAGTGCACTGTGTACAGACAAGAAGAGGTGATCCATCAGAATTAGTTGCCAGGCGCCACTGAGTATATAAGTTCTGCTCGTCCTCATGCTCGTGGTCATCACCATTGTCATATCCCCCTTGGTTATAAAAAAATTCAAGTATAGGTGGTGGAATGTTCACAGGACCTTGGAAACACAAGAAGAAGGTTAATTAGTAAAGGGAAACTTGCTAACCCACATGCATGTGGCTGAAACAATTATAATTACGGTGGAAGACAAACATATCGAAACTACGAGGATCCCATGCAAAAACAGTGCCACGAGTGGTGGCAGCAAACACAAGATCCTCGTAATCAATTGCATCACAGTACTCATCCGTGTAGAGAAACTGATTTTTGAGCAATATCCATGGACGAACCGTGGAATCAGTAACGATGGCAACAAGCTTGTCGAAGATAGCAACAACTTGATAGTTCTCGTAATTCCAAGAGCGGTTGGGAACTCGAGAAATTGCTATCTTCCGTGGCGACAGTCACCATGATCGTATTTGAATGTACGTAGATCATCTGTGTGCTCAACCTCAGGGCACTCGGTGATTTTTGGAAGTGGAATCCGCTGATGAGTGTACACATTCACAAGTTCCCACTCGCAATTGTACCAATATAAACAACCCAATCTTCATTTGCACCAGCCCAGGCCTTACCCTGAAGCGATGGCATCTTGACATCACACATATCGTTATCAAGTGGAATCAACTTGCACAAGGCGAGGCCTCCGTCGTCCGCGCCCATGCGAATAGGCTTATAGCGAAGAATATAAGGGAGATCAAACCGCTCCTGGACCCTTGGGTTCCTTGTAATGATGTTATTAGTTGAGTCGACAATGGTCTTGAACGAACCTGCCATGCTAGCCGAGGTGATGACGTCGCACCGATCAATGAGTTCCCCCACCACGTCAGCTTTCAGATCGGGGCAAGAATAACGGGGTCATTTCTGGCTTGTTCCCTCCATGGAGAAGAAGATCGAACAATGGCAGAAGGAAGGGTGAAGGAAAATTGAGGAGGGAGGAAGAGCGTGCGACAACAGTTCCAAATCGAGAGGGAAAGGCGAAGAGTCGATGGACGGTTGCCAGTTTGCCACGGTACACGAAGAGGCGCCCCGGCCTACACGTCCTTTCAGAAATTGTACAAAAGGACTCGCTGTCGTCTCACTGACATGTTGGAACGGGACCACATGTCAACGAAACATGGTGTGTAATTTCTCGTGCAAAATGCGATCTGGCCGCGTTGGCCCGAGGTGCCGCATTAGTTATCGACCTTTATTTTTTTTATGGCGTGCCATTCAGTTTTGAAGCACAGCTAACTGGTACTGTTTGAAGAGAAAATATAAACTACTCTACCACTACTCCACCTCTAGTACTAGTAGTATAAAAAAGATATATAGGCAGGAGCTTCAGAGCTTTCTTGCTAAGGGCTGCCCACTTGCTTCTCACACTATCACCCTCTCTCCAGATCTAAAAAAGGCGGCCTCTCTTTCCCTCCTCACCGGTGGTCACAGATCCGCCGAGGAAGAAAAGGACGTGCAGCGTTGACGCACTCATCATCGGCGAGCGAGGTCACGCACTGATGACAATGCCGTCCTCTCAGACCTAGCGCCCGCGGGGGATGGCCTCTGTCCCCAAGCTCGCTGCTGTAGTGCTTGCGGAGGACAACGACCACAAGCGAAGCCACTTCCCGCCGACCCTTGGGTATGCTACCTCTTTTCGAACCATACCCTTGTTCTATTGCCCCATCTGCCACGTCGCTGCATGTGGATCTTTTTCCACCCCACCATCTTCCCAATTTGCTATGCTCTGCTCTGCTGGTCACGCATATGAAAACCTTAATTTGCAATATTAAAGGAAACCCTACTTCATGCAGACTAATCCATGTCTGGGTTGAATAAGGAAAGGAAGGGAGACTGTACTGTCCAAGAGAGTAGGCATTGAACCTGCATCTAGGTTGAAAAGGGGAAAATCAGTAGCTAAGGAACGAGTCTCGTGTCTCTTGGTTGAAGAAGGGTAGAATGGCATGACAACGCAATAGAGAATGACCAGGTCGATCGGTTTGTTGTCCTCACATAGGAAAAAGGTGGCTAAACAGAACAAAAATGGGATGTAATCCACATATGCTGCCTGGGTATTTGTTGCTCTGGGCAACCATACCTACCTCACCACTCTATGCGTTTGTGGAGGTACATCGTACTGGTGTGCCCACTGTCCGTATGGGCCTCCCATGCTCTTATTGTCACTTTTTTGCTGTTAGTATAACGCCAGCAGTCAAGTCAAGCAATGCTACTGCTAAAGTGATGCCACATTTAACTAATGCCGCACTCAGTCTAATGCCACCGATAAATTTAAGCAATGCCATTTAATGTCACTCAATTATTTCAGGGTTAGCTGTTGATTGTGGATGTATTAAAGATTTTTCAGATAAGGCCTTCTAATTCTGTTGCATAGCCAGTATACCAACGATGAAACTTGTTACTACCTTCAGATTTTTGCACTGTTAATGCTTATAGATTACATACCTCACTTTCATGAGATAAGTTAATTTTTTTGTACAGTGTCACCAAAATGCCAAGGCGCTGATGTCATTTTGTTTTGGTTAAACTGCACAAAAAATTATGAAGACAAGAGGAAAGGTCAAGAGTGGGCACCTCCTCCTCTGGCTGTTCTCTTGATTCATTTGATCAAGTTTTTATGTTTGATCGATTATCAAGATTGGGATAGCAAATTTTAAGGCCCCCCCCGAGTTCGAAATGATATTTACCTTGGAGGTACATGGTTTGCAATTTTTTTATACTGTCATTAGTTAATAATGCTAGTTACCTTCAGACTCTTGTATTTGGTTTAATGCTCATGCACAGCTAGTATACCAATGCTGAAACGTGTTACCTTTACATTTTGTATTGTTAATTCTTATAGAAATCTTCCAGTGCTAGAGTTTATTGAAATCTGTTCAGTAAAACCATTGTACTGTACCCTGTAATAAAATAACTACTCTACTGTTGCACTAGCCACTGGATTAGTGTATATTTGTAGTATTCGAAATTTCGAATGGTGTTGCATTAGCGTATGGACATAAATAAAGTGTGGCAAGCTTTCCCAGATATGTGCTCAAGAAAAATACTACCTGTTTTTCTAAATACTAGACGTTTGGGTACTTTATATTCAACCGCAAAACGTCTTATATTAAGGAACAGAGGGTGTAGAGTTCACTCAAATTATCCCGGTAAAGCTAGTCACACCTTTGTTAAAATTAATGTTCATTATGTTATCGGAGGAGGTCTGTAAGTTTGTCTCTAATGCCTGTCGACTACATACCTGACATCATGATGTAATGTTAAGTCATTTCCTTTTGTACAGTGTCACTGAATTGTCAAGGCGGTGATGGCATTTTATTTTAGTTGAACTGCACAAAATATGCTTAAAAGAAGAGGAAAGGTCAGGAATCGATCATTCTTTCAGAAAGAACTATATATGCCTTTTTGACATCAGTCGTTGTTGCCTTATTTATTCCTTCAAACAGGTGGTTAGAAACAGTCTTGCTACCTTTTCCCATTAAGAAATTGGAATGCTTATATTTGTGAGTCTATGCTTCAACTAGTGCCACTTTTGTAGTAATCACACTTTCAATATCTATGCAAACAGGGATGCTCGATTTTAGTGGAACTGCACAAAAATTCCAACTGGTTCAACATTAGGAGCATGTTTTCTTCCAAACCTTTATATCCAATTGGTGGCACTATGAGCTGTTCATTACGAAGGTACATGGTTTGCTACTATCTTGCTACTCTTTTTTTACTGTCATTAGATAGTAATACTAGTGGTTTGCATGTGAATTTATTGGCAGGGTGGACCTACATTGGAGGTGGAGGACATGATTCAATGATTGGATGCACAATTTCGGTTGTATTGATTTCACCTCTTCCATCACTGCGAACATGGATATCCTTGGTCTGATGCAGAATAGGCGCTATATTTTTGCTATGAACCAGAAAATCAATTCAGTATGAAATTGTCCAGGGCAAAACATGACTGTATCAAATTGTCCAGTGCAAAACATGACAGATGCTAAGCGGAAGAGACATGTTTAAACCGAAAATACAAGGTGGGGTATATGTTTACTAGCTACTTGATATTTGTGCAGACAGAGATGTCTGCCCGTTGCTATTTGGCAAACACACAAAGTGACCGCAATTTTGGTTGAACTACATAAGATAATATTATAGTCACTGCATGCAGTGCCATTTGAAAATAGACATAGAAAGATTGGATAGTCACTTCATGGACTGCAGAAAAGTAGTACTATACTATTTATTGGCCAACACTAGGTGCTTCATTGCTTTGGTCTGATTATACAATAGGCATCATTTTGCCTAAGTTAAAGTTTGTATTCCGAAAATAGTCTCGCCGTGTGATCGAGAGAAGACCAAATCATATTGCAGTGGATGTTCCTCCATCATGTGTGGTTCATTCTCATGGTTCCAGCTATTGGTGAAACCACTTACGTTTGCAAGAGGAATTGTAGACTTCACAAACAAATTTGTCTTTCAGTCTGTACTGAATGTGCCAAGGGAAGCATCCATGTTAGTAGGCAGAACAGATGTTTTTTCTAGATCTTTGCTTTTGGAGCCACATATTTGTATATGATCTGTGAATCATTGAGATGCATTAACATGTTGATCTTATGTATGGGAATCATACTAGTTGGTTTTAGTTGCGACGCAAGATCCGAAGTGGCTGATCTTTGCTTTTGGAGCTACATATTTGTATATGATATGTGAATCATTGAGATGCATTAACAGTTCCTTATTTCTGTTCGCTCAGTGTTTACAAGTTACTGATCGATCACTAGCTACCCTACTAATACGCTCCTGGCAGTTTTAGTTGCAACGCAAGATCCGAAGTGGCAGTTTTTTGAATAAAAATGCCTACCTCTGAAGAAATTGACAAGCTGCTCTGAAGAAAATGCCATGCGAATATGAAGAAACTGCCAGCGAAAACGTTCGCAAATGCCTTATCTCCCAGCTAAAGTTCATCAACTAATGCCCTCGGCTGCGACTCGTTGCATGCTGCTCCGCGTACTGGCTGTGAGCGATTTTGAGTGCCTGCATGCAGCCGGACGTAATTAAGGCAACTAACTGATGCGAAAAAAGATGCGCTTTAATTGTTGCGGGCCTTTTAAATCCGTGGAATCATTATTGACAAGGAGGAAGATGATTCGAGTGCACTCGTTTGACCGTCATGCCGGCATGCGACCCAGCACAGACGGGATGGGACGGCACAGTCATAATTTCAGTTTCTCTAGTTTTCCACGGCAAGCTGGCGCGCTAAACCATGCCTGCTTAATTATGCATTGAATTTCGATGACCGTCGCGCTACCTTCCGCCTATAAGTACTGTTTCCCGGCCTTCTATGGTGGCACCGTGACCCAACTCGCCCTATCCTCATAAGCCCCCACCGGCCCGATGTCGCTCGCCACTTATCCTCGCTCTCGCCACGTCCGCCATGCCCCCGCCCGTCCGTGATAGGCGAGGCCGAAGGCGGTCACCGCCGGAACTAGTGTTCGGTTTTTCACCGGAAGGCAGACGGAGGGAGGAGGCATTCTATCGGTCTTTAGATGGCAATGCGGAGATCGAGGACTTGTTGGAGCGCGACCGCCTGGCGGAGGAGCAGGAGTTGTTGGAGCGCGACCGCTTGGCGGAGGAGTAGCTTATCGCTGATTTGCGCCGCCAGCGGGACATGGAGCAGCAGCGCACCGACGCTCTGAGTCGCGAGCAGAGCGCCCGCGACTGGGCCGACTACGTGGAGGCTGGCGCCCGGCAAATAGCCCTGGAGGCTGTCGGGCACGCACGCGTTCGCGATGCCGATTTTAACTACCAGCTCGTCAAGTGGGTTTCCCGCTTAGAAGCCGAAGCTTCGGTGGACCACGCCGGCATGGAAAGGGCCAACACGCGCGAGCAACGCGCCCTATCGCACCTCTGGCAAGTTCGAGGCGAGGCGGAGGATGCCGGTGCTGGCGTTTAGCGTGTACCGCAGATGGCGGCCTACATCATCTAGTTAGCTAAGAGTAAGTTGGTACTTGTACGCTACTAGAGTATTAGTGGGAGTAGATAGTTAACTTGGCTATGATGGTTGTCAACGTGGAAGTTCAATACTCTATATGTGGATCAGACCTGTTACTTTGCTCTGAATGTTGAACTTTCCGTTTGAACGTATGGAATGGGCTGTTATTTTTTTAAATGGGTTGTATTTGTCCTCCACGGGTTTAGAGGCTGACTTGTGGGCCTACCAAGTTGACGCGTACACAACCAGGAGATGATTGTACGTGGAGAGGATGACAGCAGGGACCCGCCAAGGTCATGGCAGTACGCAAGCAAGTGCCTCCTTATTTCAAGCCAATAAAAAAATGGCTCCTCCTAATGGATTTCCGACATTTGGGTCCCATGCCATTGTCAACGTAGTCAATAAACGAGAGAATTGCACAATGAGCGGCTGACACCAGGGACCCAGCAGCTCGCCCAGTTATTTTTGTTTTGGGTTAATTTGATAAATGCCACTCCAAATCTGGTGTTTCTGAGAAATGCCACTGCAATTTCCAAACTTTGAAAAATGCCATTTCATGCCATTTCCAGTGGCATTTTTTGAAGTCTGGAGTGGCATTTTTCAAAGTTTGCAAATTGCAGTGGCGTTTTCCAAAGTTTGCAAAAATTGCAGTGGCATTTTTCAAAGTTTGTAAATTGCAGTGACATTTTTATGAATCGCCATAATTGGAGTTGCATTTATCTAATTTGTTTTTGAGACGGAAGCAGGGTGTCAACTGGGCTGTGCGGGGCACTCTGGCCTCTCTAGAGAGCCTTCTCTTTTATGTTTACCACAGACCAGCCCAGTAGTTTTTTTCTTTCTGAAAATGGCTAGCCCAGTTTTTTTGTGATTTGCCAAGTAAGTCGCTTTGTCAGGCCTGTTGGCCTGCAAATCTTTCAAGACGAGGAGAGCTTCATTCGGCTGGCCAAGAAAATGGCCTATCAGTAATGAGAAATGGGTTGTATATTTTTAAAACACATCAAACCGGCAATTAGGTTCAAATTTCTTCTTTTTTCATTTTGAGATTTTAAATTGCATTAATTTTTATGCATGCACAATTTGTTAAATTTTATATTGATATACATTTATTTTTAAAATCAGTTTGAATGTGACTCAAAATTTCGGGATTAAAAACAGTTCGGACCGCACCAAAATATGCAAAATTTCGTATAATTTTTTAACCGTGGCCACAATATGGGCTGTAATGCTAACAAAAAGAATATGGGCTCCAAAAAAACTTAAGAATTAGCAAATGGGCTGTAAATTATTAGAAATAATGGCAGATGGGCTGTATGCTGTTTTCCACATACTTGAGGATTTTCTAAAAAAAAGGTTGACGCACAAGCAGTGACTGTTGGATGTCCATCCAACGGCCGTCGTGCTTCTTCAATCTCTGCTCTTCCTGCTCCAGCCTCTCAAACAAGCGCCGGCGGGACTACCTGCTCCCTCCTCCTCGTGGCCGGCTGTGCTGCCGCGCAAGCCTCACCGCCCCACTGTACTCCCATCGCTGGCCTAGCCATCCCTCTACTCACCCACACCTGTTGTTATTCTCCGGCGACGGCAGATGAACCAGTAAACCCTCGTACAGTCGTACTCCCCTCCGCGTGGGAAACAACTGCCGAGTCTTCCCTGCCTCCGTGTCATTCCCTTCCTAGGCCTCGCCATTGTCCACCGCCCTGGTGCTCTCGGCGTGGCCTGGTCAACGTGGTCAACGACCGACATGCATCTAAAGTGGACTGTACGTGAAGAGGCTGACAGCTGGGTCCACGGCCGCACGCAAGGAAATGCCTCCTTATTACGCGCAAAATAATGATTCCTCCACCTGACATTTGGGACCCACTGAAAGGGCCTCTGTATTTCGCGGAAAAAACGTTACCGCCGCTGATAGCTCGGACCCACTAGCTATATCTTCGCACGCAAGGAAGTGTCTCCTTATTACGCACAAAAAAATGAATACTCCCCCTACTAGCTGGGACCCAGTATAGTGGCAGGCTGACTTGTGGGCCTACTAAGTTGACGGGGATGGAGGGCTTTGTCAACTTAGTCAATATATACGATTCTAGCTCCGGTGACCGTACGATGTCCATCCAACGGCCGTAGTGCTTCTTCAACCTCTAGTCTTCTTGCTCCAGCCGCCCAAACCAGCGCCGGTCGTGCCTCGTGCTCCTGCCTCCCGTGGCCGTCTGCGATGCGGCGGAGGCCTCACCGCCCCTACTACTCCCACCGCTGGCCAGGCCATCCCTCTACTCACCCACACCCCCTGTTATTCTACGGCGACGGTGAAAGTGCAACTATCCCTGGGTGGTTTTGGTAATTCCTAACAACATGTAGCTGATTGAGCTAATACTATTTCAAGATAAACATTTCAGGAAAACTCAATGATTGGCCTGGCATGGATGAGAAAAGTGGACCCCTCAAAATGCTAAGGACAAAGGACTGGCTCAAGTTCAAGGCTCAGGGCTCTACATTTTTTTTCATTTTAAGTGATCCAAGATCACATTGAGTCCATAGGAAAATCCAATACTATCAAGAGGGGGTGAGGTGTTGTTTAATGAGTTTCTTGCTCAAAGTGCTTAGTGATATGCTCCAAAACCCTCAACTACTTTCTCACATCCACATATGTCCCAAACCAAAAGTCAAACTCGCCCCCACCGTAACTGTCTATCCGGCGCCACCGAGTTCAATTGACATAGCCACTGCCAGAAACCCTAGTCTTTTCGGTCTCACCGATAGGGATCTCGGTCTCACCGAGATGGGATTGTAATCTCTCTGTTTCCCTTCGTAACGTTTCGGTCAAACCGAGATGAGCGATCGGTCCCACCGAGATTGCAATGCAAACACTCTGTTTCCTTTTCGTAATGTTTCGGTCCAACCGAGATGAGCAAATCGGTCCCACCGAGTTTGCCTGACCAACTCTCTGTTTGTCTATTACCAAAATCGGTCTCACCGAGTTTGTGTAATCGGTCTCACCGAGATTACGTTATGCCCTAACCCTAACAAAATCGGTCTCACCGAGTTGACGTGTCGGTCCCACCGAAAATCTTAATGGTCACATTATGAACTAAATCGGTATGACCGAGTTTCACAATTTGGTCCCACCGAGTTTGGTAAATTGTGTGTAACGGTTAGATTTTGTGTGGAGGCTATATATACCCCTCCACCCACTCTTCATTCGGAGAGAGAGAGCCATCAGAACATGCCTACACTTCCAACATACATTTTCTGAGAGATAACCACCTACACTTGTGTTGAGGTCAAGATATTCCATTCCAATCACATAAATCTTGATCTCTAGCCTTTCCCAAGTTGCTTTCCACTCAAATCATCTTTTCACCAAATCCAATCCTATGAGAGAGAGTTGAGTGTTGGGGAGACTATCATTTGAAGCACAAGAGCAAGGAGTTCATCATCAACTCACCATTTGTTACTTCTTGGAGAGTGGTGTCTCCTAGATTGGCTAGGTGTCACTTGGGAGCCTCCGGCAAGATTGTGGAGTTGAACCAAGGAGTTTGTAAGGGCAAGGAGATCGCCTACTTCGTGAAGATCTACCCGAGTGAGGCAAGTCCTTCGTGGCCGACGGCCATGGTGGGATAGACAAGGTTGCTTCTTCGTGTACCCTTCATGGGTGGAGCCCTTCGTGGACTCGCGCAACTGTTACCCTTCATGGGTTGAAGTCTCCATCAACGTGGATGTACAATAGCACCACATATCGGAACCACGGATTAAAAATCTCCGTGTCAACATTGCGTTTGCTCCCTCAAACTCCTCCCTTTACCTTCATATGCAATTGTTTTACTTTCCGCTGCTACACTCTTAGAATTGCATGTGTAGGTTGATTGCTTGACTTGTGCTAAGTTGCTAAAATCTGCAAAGAACTAAAATTGGGAAAAGGCTAGATTTTTAATTGGTCAAGTAGTCTAATCACACCCCCTCTAGACATACTTTCGATCCTACAAGTGGTATCAGAGCTTTGGTCTCCATTTGCTTTGATTTCCCTAGCTTTTGGTGGTCATAGCCTTGGTTTCACAACCTAGGAAGTATGGCGTCTAGTGAGGGAAATTACCACCGTAGAGGTCCTTACTATGATGGTACAAATTTTGCTAGTTGGAAGCATAAGATGAAAATGCATATTCTTGGACATAACCCGGCCGTTTGGGCTATTGTGTGTATTGGCTTCCAAGGTGAATTCTTTGATGGGAGAGAACCGAACCGTGAAGCTACCGCGGAGGAGTTGAAGATGCTGCAATACAATGCTCAAGCTTGTGATATTCTCTTCAACGGATTGTGCCCCGAAGAATTCAACAAAATCAGCCGTCTTGAGAATGCAAAGGAAATTTGGGATACTTTGATTGATATGCACGAAGGTACCGACTCCGTCAAGGAATCCAAATTGGATGTGCTTCAAAGTCAACTTGACAAGTTCAAAATGAAGGATGGTGAAGGTGTCCCTCAAATGTACTCTAGGCTTGCTCTCATCACAAATGAGATTGCCGGCTTAGGAAGTGAAGTTATGACCGACAAATTCATCATCAAGAAGATCCTAAGAGCCTTGGATGGAAAATATGATACTGTGTGCACATTGATCCAAATGATGCCCAATTACAAAGATCTCAAGCCAACGGAAGTCATTGGAAGGATTGTTGCTCATGAGATGTCACTCAAGGATAAGGAAGAGCTCCATACAAGTCAAGCGGTGCTTACAAAGCCTCATGTGAAGCTCCCACATCATCAAGTGAGAAACAAACCTTCAATGAAGAATTGAGCCTAATGGTGAAGAACTTCAACAAGTTCTACAAAAGTAGAAGCGAGGAAAGAAGTTCCAAGTCAAGGTCCTACAATGACAAAAGATCTTCTAGTCGTGAGCGTAATTGCTACAATTGTGGAAGACCCGGACACTATTCCAATGAGTGTACGGCTCCCTACAAAAGAAGAGAAGATTCTCCCAAAAGAAGGAGTAGAAGAGAAGAATCACCATCAAGAGAAAGAAGGAGTAGAGATGATCGTTATGAACGAAGACCCTCTCGGAGAAGCAAGGATTCGGAAAAGAAAGGATAAGTCATCAAGAAGCTACACAAAAAGAAGACATCAAGCTCATGTTGGTGAATGGGTATCCGGCTCCGACTCCGACAATCACTCCGAAAGAAATTATCACTCCGGCTCCGAATATACTCAAGATGAAGGTGTTGCCGGACTAGCACTTGTGACGACCAACTCCTACGACATATTTGAATCACCAAATGAAGGAATTGGGAGATGCTTCATGGCTAATGGTCCAAAGGTAACAGACCCCAAGTATGTTGATTTCAATAGTGATGAAGATGATTTGCTAGGAGATGATGATTTACTTGTTGACAACTCAAGTTATGAAAACTATGATGAATTTGCTGTTAATCATGCTAATCAAGATAAAACGAATGATGATGATAAGAAGGAAATTGAGCGTCTAACTAAAGAACTAAACACTCTTATGTTAGCTCATGAAACTACCTTGGAAGATCATTGAGAACTTTTAAAGACTCGTGAGAAGCTACGCTTTGAAAAGCTCAACCTTGAGCAAGAGCATGAGTTTTTAAAGGCGATCAATGATGATATTCGCAAGAAAAGTTCTTTCTACATTGCCAAGCATTTACTCTTGTCTACTTACATGCCACAAGTTAAATCTAACAATAAGAACAAGAAAGATTCTTCATCTAGTAGTAACAACAATCATGCTAAATCCAATGTTGTTGCTTCTAGTAGTTCTATTGATTCCACTAATGATTCTCTTAGCCAAGTTACACTTGAGCAAGAAAATAGCTTATTGAAGGGAATTATAGAAAAAGGTGTTTACAAGAGCCTTGCCGGAAGTAAGCAATTTGAGGAAATTGTACGCAAGCAAGGAAGACACCGGAAGAATCAAGGTGTTGGTTTTGAACGAAAGTTCAATGCCAATGGAGTTGAGTGGGAAGAAGATCAATACCCCAAGATGAAGTTTGTTCCTCAACAAGAGAAGTATGATCCTACTTCTTTCCAAGGGACACAAGCTCAAGATGATATTCCACCACAAGACCTCAAGCAAAAAGGCAAGGACAAGCTTCAAGAGGAAATTGATGCATTTGAAGAAGCACCTAAGGCCCTAGTCAAGTGGGTTCCCAAGACTACATCAAGTTCTACTTCATCAAGTACAACTACAACTCCAAGGATTCCCATCAAGATGGTGTGGGTCCCGAAGAAGAAGAACTAGAGAGTTCTTGAGGGTGACTCCGCCAACATACTTCACTCTTATCATTTTGGCAATGACAAGTGCAAACAACTTTCATATCTTGCACTAGTTCAAGGAGTCACAAACCCTCTTGTTGGTAAGACAAGGGACAAGGTAACCTAATGCTTTCATGGACAACTTATTGTGTACACGTCACTCTATGTCTATGGATATCGTTGCTTGTTCCTTGTGGGACTAACCTGTGTAGGTATTGAAAGTGCAACTCACTCCAAGGATTGCTCCGAATGATCTACATCAACTTTGAGCATCCATATCTTCAACACCTACATGAAGTCATCATCGACAAAACCCAAGGTTAGTTCATCCACATCTTCAACCGAGTTGACGTGTCGGTCCCACCGAAAATCTTAATGGTCACATTATGAACTAAATCGGTCTGACCGAGTTTAACAATTTGGTCCCACCGATTTGGGTAAATTGTGTGTAACGGTTAGATTTTGTGTGGAGGCTATATATATACCCATCCACCCACTCTTCATTCGGAGAGAGAGCCATCAGAACATGCCTACACTTCCAACATACATTTTTTGAGAGAGAATCACCTACACTTGTGTTGAGGTCAAGATATTCCATTCCAATCACATAAATCTTGATCTCTAGCCTTTCCCAAGTTGCTTTCCACTCAAATCATCTTTCCACCAAATCCAATCCTATGAGAGAGAGTTGAGTGTTGGGGAGACTATCATTTGAAGCACAAGAGCAAGGAGTTCATCATCAACACACCATTTGTTACTTCTTGGAGAGTGGTGTCTCCTAGATTGGCTAGGTGTCACTTGGGAGCCTCCGTTAAAATTGTGGAGTTGAACCAAGGAGTTTGTAAGGGCAAGGAGATCGCCTACTTCGTGAAGATCTACCCGAGTGAGGCAAGTGCTTCGTGGGCTATGGCCATGGTGGGATAGACAAGGTTGCTTCTTCGTGGACCCTTCTGTTGGAAATATGCCCTAGAGGCAATAATAAAATGGTTATTATTGTATTTCCTTGTTCATGATAATTGTCTATTGTTCATGCTATAATTGTATTAACTGGAGACCGTAATACATGTGTGAATACATAGACCACAACATGTCCCTAGTAAGCCTCTAGTTGACTAGCTCGTTGATTAATAGATGGTTATGGTTTCCTGACCATGGACATTGGATGTCATTGATAACGGGATCACATCATTAGGAGAATGATGTGATGGACAAGACCCAATCCTAAGCATAGCACAAGATCGTGTAGTTCGTTTAATAAGAGCTTTTCTAATGTCAAGTATCATTTCCTTAGACCATGAGATTGTGCAACTCCCGGATACCGTAGGAATGCTTTGGGTGTACCAAACGTCACAACGTAACTGGGTGGCTATAAAGGTGCACTACAGGTATCTCCGAAAGTGTCTGTTGGGTTGGCACGGATCGAGACTGGGATTTGTCACTCCGTTTGATGGAGAGGTATCTCTGGGCCCACTCGGTATTGCATCATCATAATGAGCTCAATGTGACTAAGTAGTTAGTAACGAGATCATGCATTATGGAACGAGTAAAGTGACTTGCCGGTAACGAGATTGAACCAGGTATTAGGATACCGACGATCGAATCTCGGGGAAGTAAAGTACCGATTGACAAAGGGAATTGTATACGGGATTGCTTGAATCCTCGACATCGTGGTTCATCCGATGAGATCATCGTGGAACATGTGGGAACCAACATGGGTATCCAGATCCCGCTGTTGGTTATTGGCTAGAGATGTGTCTCGGTCATGTCTGCATGATTCCCGAACCCGTAGGGTCTACACACTTAAGGTTCGATGACGCTAGGGTTATAAGGAAGGTTTGTATGTGATTACCGAATGTTGTTCGGAGTCCCGGATGAGATCCCGGACGTCACGAGGAGTTCCGGAATGGTCCGGAGGTAAAGATTTATATATGGGAAGTCACCATACGGTCACCAGAAATATTCGGGGGTATACCAGTATTGTACCGGGACCACCGGAGGGGTTGCGGGGGTCCACCGGGAGGGTCCACCTGCCCCGGAGGGCCTTATGGGCTGTAGGTGGAAGGGAACCAGCCCTTAGTGGGCTGGGCTCCAACCCCCCTAGGGCCCATGCGCCTAGGGTTTGGGGGGAACCCTAAAGGGGGGGCGCCCCCCTTGCTTGGGGGGCAAGCCACCTCCCCTAGCCGTTGCCCCTCCCACCAGATGGGATCTAAGGGGGCCGGCCCCCTCTCCCTTGCCCCTATATATAGTGGAGGGGTGGGAGGGCAGCCACACCTTTCCCAAGGCGCAGCCCCTCCCCTCCCCAACACTTCTCCTCCTCCGCGTGTGCTTGGCGAAGCCCTGACGGAGAACTGTCACTCCACCACCACCACGCCGTCGTGCTGTTAGAGCCTTTTCCTCAACCTCTCCCTCCTCCTTGCTGGATCAAGGCGTGGGAGACGTCACCGCTCCGTACGTGTTGAACGCGGAGGTGCCATCCGTTCGGCGCTTGGATCATCGGTGATTTGGATCACGACGAGTACGACTCCATCAACCCCGTTCTCTTGAACGCTTCTGCTCGCGATCTACAAGGGTATGTAGATGCACTCCTCCCCTCTCGTTGCTAGTAAACTCCATAGATTGATCTTGGTGATGCGTAGAAAATTTTGAATTATTGCTACGTTCCCAACAGTGGTATCAGAGCTAGGTCTATGCTAGATTCTATGCACGAGTAGAACACAAAGTAGTTGTGGGCGATGATTTGTTCAATTTGCTTGCCGTTACTAGTCTTATCTTGATTCGGCGGCATTGTGGGATGAAACGGCCCGGACCGACCTTACACGTACTCTTACGTGAGACAGGTTCCACCGACTGACATGCACCTGATGCATAAGGTGGCTAGCGGGTGTCTGTCTCTCCCACTTTAGTCGGATCGGATTCGATGAAGAGGGTCCTTATGAAGGGTAAATAGCAATTGGCATATCACCGTTGTGGCTTTTGCGTAGGTAAGAAACGTTCTTGCTAGAAACCCATAGCAGCCACGTAAAACATGCAACAACAATTAGAGGACGTCTAACTTGTTTTTGCAGGGTATGCTATGTGATGTGATATGGCCAAAAGGATGTGATGAATTATATATATGTGATGTATGAGATTGATCATGTTCTTGTAATAGGAATCACGACCTGCATGTCGATGAGTATGACAACTGGCAGGAGCCATAGGAGTTGTCTTAATTTATTGTATGACCTGCGTGTCAATGAAAAACGCTATGTAATTACTTTACTTTATTGCTAACCATTAGCCATAGTAGTAGAAGTAATGGTTGGCGAGACAACTTCATGAAGACACGATGATGGAGATCATGGTGTCATGCCGGTGACGAAGGTGATCACGCCGCGCCTCGAAGATGGAGATCAAAAGGTGCAAGATGATATTGGCCATATCATGTCACTTTATGATTTGCATGTGATGTTTGTCATGTTTACATCTTATTTGCTTAGAACGATGGTAGCATAAATAAGATGATCCCTCACTAAAATTTCAAGAGATGTGTTCCCCCTAACTGTGCACCGTTGCGAAGGTTCGTTGTTTCGAAGCACCACGTGATGATCGGGTGTGATAGATTCTAACGTTCGCATACAACGGGTGTAAGCCAGATTTACACATGCGAAACACTTAGGTTGACTTGACGAGCCTAGCATGTACAGACATGGCCTCGGAACACAAGAGACCGAAAGGTCGAATATGAGTCATATAGTAGATATGATCAACATGGAGATGTTCACTGATGATAACTAGTCCGTCTCACGTGATGATCGGACACGGCCTAGTTGACTCGGATCATGTATCACTTAGATGACTAGAGGGATGTCTATCTGAGTGGGAGTTCATTAAATAATCAGATGAACTTAATTGTCATGAACATAGTCAAAAGGTCTTTGCAAATTATGTCATAGCTTACGCTTTCGTTCTATTGTTTAAGATATGTTCCTAGAGAAAATTTAGTTGAAAGTTGACAGTAGCAATTATGCGGACTGGGTCCGTATACTGAGGATTGTCCTCATTGCTGTGCAGAAGGCTTATGTCCTTAATGCACCGCTCGGTGTGCTGAACCTCGAGCGTCGTCTGTGGATGTTGCGAACATCTGACATACACGTTTTGATGACTACGTGATAGTTCAGTGCGTAATGCGAACGGTTTAGAATTGAGGCACCAAAGATATTTTGAAACGTCGCGGAACATATGAGGTGTTCCAAGAGCTGAAACTGGGATTTTAGGCTCGTGCCCACGTCAAGAGGTATGAGACCTCTGACAAGTTTCTTAAGCCTGCGAACTAAGGGAGAAAAGCTCAATCGTTGAGCATGTGCTCAGATTGTCTGAGTACTACAATAGCTTGAATCGAGTGGGAGTTAATCTTCCAGATGAGATAGTGATGGTTCTCCATAGTCACTGCCACCAAGCTATTAGAGCTTCGTGATGAACTATAACATATCAGGGATAGACATGATGATCCTTGAGCAACTCGCGATGTTTGACACCGCGAAAGTAGAAATCAAGTAGGAGCATCAATTGTTGATGGTTAGTAAAACCACTAGTTTCAAGAAGGGCAAGGGAAAGAAGGGAAACTTCATGAAACGGCAAATCAGTTGCTGCTCTAGTGAAGAAACCCAAGGTTGAACCCAAACCCGAGACTAAGTGCTTCTGTAATGAGGGGAACGGTCACTGAAGCAGAACTACCCTAGATACTTGGTAGATGAGAAGGCAGGCAAGGTCGACAGAAGTATATTGGATATACATTATATTAATGTGTACTTTACTAGTACTCCTAGTAGCACCAGGGTATTAGATACCGGTTCGGTTGCTAAGTGTTGGTAACTTGAAATAAAAGGCTACAGAATAAACGGAGACTAGCTAAAGGTGAGATGACGATATGTGTTGGAAGTGTTTCCAAGGTTGATGTGATCAAGCATCGCATGCTCCCTCTACCATCGAGATTGGTGTTAAACCTAAATAATTGTTATTTGGTGTTTGCGTTGAGCGTAGACATGATTGGATTATGTTTATCGCAATACGATAATTCATTTAAGGAGAATAATGGTTACTCTGTTTATTTGAGTAATACCTTCAATGGTCTTGCACCTAAAATGAATGGTTTATTGAATCTCGATCGTAGTGATACACATGTTCATGCCAAAAGATATAAGATAGTAATGATAGTACCACATACTTGTGGCACTGCCATTTGAGTCATATTGGTATAAAACGCTTGAATAAGCTCCATGTTGATGGATCTTTGGACTCACTCGTTTTGAAAAGATTGAGACATGTGAACCATGTCTATCGGTAGATATGCATGAAGAAACTCCATACAAATGGATCGTTTGGACTCACTTGATTTTGAATCACTTGAGACATGCAAATCATACCACATGGGCAAGATGACTGAAAGGCCTCTTTTTCAGTAAGATGGAACAAGAAAGCAACTTGTATGAAGTAATACATTTTGATGTGTGCAGTCCAATGAGTGCTGAGGCATGCAGTGGATATCGTTATGTTCTTACTTCACAGATGATTTGAGTAGATGCTGAGTATATTTACTTGATGAAACACAAGTCTGAATTATTGAAAGGTTCAAGTAATTTCAGAGTGAAGTTGAAGATCGTCGTGACAAGAGGATAAAATGTCTGTGATATGATCATAGAGATGAATATCTGAGTTACGAGTTTGGCACACAATTAAGACATTGTGGAAATTGTTTCACAACTAATACCGCATGGAACACCATAGTGTGATGGTGTGTCCGAACATCATAACTGCACCCTATTGGATATGGTGCATACCATGATGTCTCTTATCGAATTACCACTATCGTTTATGGGTTAGGCATTAGAGACAACCGCATTCACTTTAAATAGGCACCACGCATTTCCGTTGAGACGACACCGTATGAACTATGGTTTAGAGAAACCTAAGCTGTCGTTTCTTAAAAGTTTGGGGCTGCGACGCTTATGTGAAAAGTTTCAGGCTGATAAGCTTGAACCCAAAGAGGATAAATGCATCTTCATAGAATACCCAAAACAGTTGGGTATACCTCCTATTTCAGATCCGGAAGCAAAGTGATTGTTTCTAGAAACAGGTCCTTTCTCGAGGAAATGTTCTCTCGAAAGAATTGAGTGGGAGGATGGTGGAGACTTGA
Source organism: Triticum aestivum (assembly GCF_018294505.1). NCBI lineage: Eukaryota > Viridiplantae > Streptophyta > Magnoliopsida > Poales > Poaceae > Triticum > Triticum aestivum. Next base: position 166,000,168 of record NC_057814.1, on the reverse strand, counting down.
TGAGGTTATTGAACCGTCACTTCAACTAGTGTGTAGCAGGGCACAGGAAGTTGTTCCCGTGGCACCTACACCAATTTAAGTGGAAGCTTATGATAGTGATCATGAAACTTCGGATCAAGTCACTACCAAACCTCATAGGTCGACAAGGATGTGTACTACTTCAGAGTGGTACGTAATCCTGTCTTGGAAGTCATGTTGCTAGACAACAATGAACCTACGAGCTATGGAGAAGCGATGGTGGGCCCAGATTCCGACGAATGGCTCGAGGCCATAAAATCTGAGAGGGGATCCATGTATAAAAACAAAGTATAGACTTTGGAAGAACTACTTGATGGTTGTAAGGCTGTTGGGTGCAGATGGATTTTAAAAGGAAAACAGACAATGATGGTAAGTGTCACCATTAAGAAAGCTCGACTTGTCGTTAAGATGTTTTCCGACAAGTTCAAGGAGTTGAATGCGATGAGACTTTCTCACTCGTAGCCATGCTAAGAGTCTGTTGGAATTATATTAGCAGTTACTGCATTATTTATGAAATCTTGCAGATAGGATGTCCAAAAGAAACATTGTTTCCTCGACGATTTTCTTGAGGAAAGGTTGTATGTGATACAACCAGAAGGTTTTGTCAATCCTGAAAGATGCTAACAAGTATGCAAAGCTCCAGCAATCCTTCTAAGGACTGGAGTAAGCATCTCGGAGTTGGAATGTACGCTTTGATGAGATGATCAAAGATTTTGGGTTTTTACAAAGTTTATGAGAAACTTGTATTTCCAAAGAAGTGAGTGGGAGCACTATAGAATTTCTGATGAGTATATGTTGTTGACATATTGTTGATCAGAAATGATGTAGAATTTCTGGAAAGCATACAGGGTTATTTGAAAAGTGTTTTTCAATGGAAAACCTGGATTAAGCTACTTGAACATTGAGCATCAAGATCTATAAGGATAGATCAAAAACGCTTAATAATACTTTCAAATGAATACATACCGTGACAAGATTTTGAAGGAGTTCAAAATAGATCAGCAAAGAAGGAGTTCTTGGCTGTGTTACAAGGTGTGAGTATTGAGTAAAACTCGAGACCTGACCACGGCAGAAGAGAGAGAAAGGACGAAGGTCGTCCCCTATGCTTTAGACATAGGCTCTATAGTATGCTATGCTGTGTACCGCACCTGAAGTGTGCCTTGCCATGAGTTAGTCAAGGGGTACAATAGTGATCCAGGAATGGATCACATGACAGCAGTCGAACTTATCCTTAGTAACTAGTGGACTAAGGAATTTTCTCGATTATGGAGGTGGTAAAAGAGTTCGTCGTAAAGGGTTACGTTGATGCAAACTTTGACACTAATCCGGATGACTCTGAGTAGTAAACCGGATTCGTATAGTAGAGCAGTTATTTGGAATAGCTCCAAGTAGCGCGTGGTAGCTGCATCTACAAGATGACATAGAGATTTGTAAAGCACACACGGATCTGAATGTTGCAGACCCGTTGACTAAAACCTCTCTCGTAAGCATAACATGATCAAACCCTAGAACTCATTGAGTGTTAATCACATGGTGATGTGAACTAGATTATTGACTCTAGTAAACTCTTGGGTATTAGTCACATGGTGATGTGAACTTTGAGTGTTAATCACATGGTGATGTGAACTAGATTATTGACTCTAGTGCAAGTGGGAGACTGTTGGAAATATGACCTAGAGGCAATAATAAAATGGTTATTATTGTATTTCCTTGTTCATGCTATAATTGTATTAACTGGAAACCGTAATACATGTGTGAATACATAGACCACAACATGTCCCTAGTAAGCCTCTAGTTGACTAGCTCGTTGATCAATAGATGGTTATGGTTTCCTGACCATGGACATTGGATGTCATTGATAACGGGATCACATCATTAGGAGAATGATGTGATGGACAAGACCCAATCCTAAGCATAGCACAAGATCGTGTAGTTCGTTTGCTAAGAGCTTTTCTAATGTCAAGTATCATTTCCTTAGACCATGAGATTGTGCAACTCCCGGATACCGTAGGAATGCTTTGGGTGTACCAAACGTCACAACGTAACTGGGTGGCTATAAAGGTGCACTACAGGTATCTCCGAAAGTGTCTGTTGGGTTGGCACGGATCGAGACTGGGATTTGTCACTCCGTTTGACGGAGAGATATCTCTAGGCCCACTCGGTATTGCATCATCATAATGAGCTCAATGTGACTAACTAGTTAGTCACGGGATCATGCATTATGGAACGAGTAAAGTGACTTGCCGGTAACGAGATTGAACGAGGTATTAGGATACCGACGATCGAATCTCGGGCAAGTAAAGTACCGATTGACAAAGGGAATTGTATACGGGATTGCTTGAACCCTCGACATCGTGGTTCATCCGATGAGATCATCGTGGAACATGTGGGAACCAACATGGGTATCCAGATCCCGCTGTTGGTTATTGGCTAGAGAGGTGTCTCGGTCATGTCTGCATGATTCCCGAACCCGTAGGGTCTACACACTTAAGGTTCGATGACGCTAGGTTATAAGGAAGGTTTGTATTTGATTACCGAATGTTGTTCGGAGTCCCGGATGAGATCCCAGACGTCACGAGGAGTTCCGGAATGGTCCGGAGGTAAAGATTTATATATGGGAAGTCACCATACGGTCACCGGAAATATTCGGGGGTATACCGGTATTGTACCGGGACCACCGGAGGGGTTCGGGGGGTCCACCTGCCCCGGAGGGCCTTATGGGCTGTAGGTGGAAGGGAACCAGCCCTTAGTGGGCTGGGCGCCAACCGCCCCTAGGGCCCATGCGCCTAGGGTTTGGGGGGAACCCTAAAGGGGGGCGCCCCCCCTTGCTTGGGGGGCAAGCAACCTCCCCTGGCCGCCGCCCCTCCCACCAGATGGGATCTAAGGGGGCCGGCCCCCTCTCCCTTGCCCCTATATATGGTGGAGGGGTGGGAGGGCAGCCACACCTTTCCCAAGGCGCAGCCCCTCCCCTCCCCAACACCTCTCCTCCTCCGCGTGTGCTTGGCGAAGCCCTGCCGGAGAACTGTCACTCCACCACCACCACGCCATCGTGCTGTTGGAGCCTTCTTCCTCAACCTCTCCCTCCTCCTTGCTGGATCAAGGCGTGGGAGACGTCACCGCTCCGTACGTGTTGAACGCGGAGGTGCCGTCCGTTCGGCGCTTGGATCATCGGTGATTTGGATCACGACGAGTACGACTCCATCAACCCCGTTCTCTTGAACGCTTCCGCTCGCGATCTACAAGGGTATGTAGATGCACTCCTCCCCTCTCGTTGCTAGTAAACTCCATAGATTGATCTTGGTGATGCGTAGAAAATTTTGAATTATTGCTACGTTCCCAACACCTTCGTGGGTGGAGCCCTCCGTGGACTCGCGCAACCGTTACCCTTCATGGGTTGAAGTCTCCATCAACGTGGATGTACGATAGCACCACCTATCGGAACCACGGATAAAAAATCTCCGTGCCAACATTGCGTTTGCTCCCTCAAACTCCTCCCTTTACCTTCATATGCAATTGTTTTACTTTCCGCTGCTACACTCTTAGAATTGCATGTCTAGGTTGATTGCTTGACTTGTGCTAAGTTGCTAAAATCTGCCAAGAACTAAAATTGGGAAAAGGCTAGATTTTTAGTTGGTCAAGTAGTCTAATCACCCCCCTCTAGACATACTTTCGATCCTACAGACGGCAGCCTCACACTGCAGCGAGCCAGTGAACCCTCATACTCCTCTACGCGTGGGCATCCACTGCCGCGTCTTCCCCGGCTCCGCGCCGTCCCCTTCCCAGGCCTCGTCGTCGTCCACCGCCCTTGTGCTCTCGGCACGGCGTGGTCAACATGGTCAAGGAACGACTTCCATCGGAAGAGTACTGTACGTGGAGAGGCTGACAGCTGGGTCCACGGCAGCCGCAAGGAAGTGACTCATTATTACGCGGAAAATAATTATTCCTCCACCTGACAGCAGGGACCCACCGGACGGGCCACTGTATTTGGCAAAAAAACGTTTCCCCCTAACTGCTGGGACCCATCGGACGAGCCATCGTATTTCGTGAAAAAAAGTTCCCCCTGCTGTCAGCTCGGACCCACCAGAAGTGCCTCCTTATTACGCATAAAAAATGAATACTCCCCCTGCTAGTTGGGACCCACCTTGGTGGGTGGCTGACTTGTGGGCCTACTAAGTTGACGGGGACGGACTGCTTTGTCAACTTAGTCAATATGAACGATTCTAGCTCCAATGACCGTACGATGTCCATCCAACGGCCGTAGTGCTTCTTCAATCTCTGGTCTTCTTGCTCCAGCCGCCCAAAGTAGCGCCGGTCGTGCCGCATGCTCCTCCCTCCCGTGGCCGGCTGTGCTGCCGCGGAGGCCTCACCGCCCCCTACTATTCCCACCGCTAGCTAGCCCTGCGGCGACGACAGCCTCACACCGCAGCCGAACCAGTGAACCCTCGTACTCCTCTCCGCGCGGGCTTCCACTGCTGCGTCTTCCCCGGCTCTGCGTCGTCCCCTTCCTAGACCTCGCCGTCGTCCACCGCCCTGGTGCTCTCGGCACGGCTTGGTCAACGTGGTCAAGGAACGACTTCCATCGGAAGAGTACTGTACGTGGAGAGGCTGACAGCTGGGTCCATAGCCGCAGCAAGGAAGTGTCTCCTTATTACGCGCAAAATAATTATTCCTCCACCTAACAGCGGGGACCCACCGGACGGGCCACTGTATTTCGCGAAAAAACGTTTCCCCCTGACTTCTGGGACCCACCAGCTACATCTTCGCACGCAAGGAAGTGCGTCCGGGCAAATTCGCCTCCCTGACTGCTGGGACCCACCAGCTACATCTTCGCACGCAAGGAAGTGCCTGACAGTCGGGACCCACCTGGTCGAAGCGTACGTAGCGTTATCATTCTGGTCGCGAATGTGTACGTACATACTGGTCGATGTAGAGGCGCGCACGTGTCGTAGTAGAGGCGCGCACGTAGCATGTACACGTACGTACAACGGCCAGTGTGCAAGAAAGAAAATACGGCCACGTACGTACATACGGGCAGGGTCTCGAACGCCTATTCGCGCATACGTATGGCCAGGGCTCATGTACATGGCTGGGTCGGAACGGAGAAACTGCGTCGTTGTCGTGTTCATGAGGAGCCAACTGGCTGGGTCGGAATGGAATGCGTCGTCGTGTTCATCGGGAGGGCTTGGACGGAACAGCCGATGGAAACGAGGCCTGGCGTACCGCAGAACGGAGGAAACGGCCTTGTGTTCGACCGGCCACGGTCGAAACGGGATCCTGTTCATCGGGAGGGGTCTGGCGTACCGCAAAACGGAGGAAACGGACCTCCTACGGTCGAAACGGGGGTCCTGTTGATCGGGAGGGGTGTGGCGTACCACAAAACGGTGGAAACGGACTTATGTTGGAGCGCTACGGTCGAAACGAGGGTCCTGTTCACCGGGAGGGATGTGGCGTACCGCAAAACGGGACTCCACGGGATACTCTTCATCTCCACCGTCGACCCCCTCCAGCCTCCACGGGCTACTGTTCATCCACCGTCGACCTCCTCCAGCCTCCACCTGCGACTGTTCATCCACGGGCTCCTGTTCATCTAGCCTCCACCTGCGACTGTTCATCTACGGGTTCCTGTTCATCCAGCCTCCACCGCGCGCTACTCCACCGGCTACTGTTCAACCAGCCCTCTCCACGGGCTACTGTTCAACCACCCCTCCACGGGCTACTGTTCATCCAGCCCTCCACCATCTACTGTTCATCCAGCCCTCCACGGGGTGGTCCTGTTCATCCAGGCCTCCACGGGGTCCTGTTCATCCAGCCCCAACCGAATCGATCGATCGGGGTCCTGTTCATCCAGAGGCAACACCACGGGGTCCTGTTCATCCACCCCCACCAGGAAGTGTTCATCCAAACCCCCCAGCAACGCTCACTGTTCATCCAAACCCCCCAGCATCGCTCACTGTTCATCCAGAGGCAGCATCGATCGGCTTCAGTTAGCAGCAGTAGGGAAGGAATCGCTCGATCGGGTTCAGTTAACAGCCATCGATCGATCGCTCGGGTTTAGTAACGCGTAGCCTGCAGTGCAATCGCTCGGGTTCAGTTAGAGCCCAACGCCTCGCTCGAGTTCAGTTAGAGCCCAACGCCTCGCACCCACGCGCGTGCGTGCACGAGAGAAACACGCATCGCTCGCCCCTGACCACCCACCGTAACCGGGAACACCCCGATATTTTCCTCGCCCTCGCTTCTACCATGGTTTTTTCCTTCATGGACGGCCCAAAGAATGTCATGCAGCTGTGTCTCCGGCCCGCCCAGGACGAAAAGCCCATTTTCTATCATGATTTTTTGTCATAGAAGTAGGACCCCACCACATCTATGATGATACCGTGTTTTGTCACAATTATTGTCATAGAAGTGTCATAAGTATGATAAATTGTTTTTGTTCGGCCTAAAATGTCACGAATGTGTTTTTATTTTTAGTGAATGGAGGAAGGAGGGGTGGCCGTGGTGGACGGTAGCGGCGGCGGCAACTTCCTGATCCATTCATCCATCTTCATCTCCCACGACAATCAATGGGGAAGAAGACGCTTGAATACAGGTACGTGGGGACCGAGGGGAAGGACAGGATTTACAGATCTAAGAGCTGCTGAATAGAGAGAAGTTGGGATTGCGTTGGCCGTCGAGTAAGATGAAGGAGCCATGGAGGGATCTCGCCAGCCTTGTGTCGCATGAGGAATTGTAGCGGGTGACGGCCGAGCGGCCGGCGACGACCTTGTGTCACAGCCACAGGAGGAGTTGGAGTAGCCGAGGGCCGAGCAACGGCGGTAGCAACGCACAACTCTCAGCGGGAAGAAGCTCCCAAGCTGCGGTCGTGGATCGTCTATCAGTGGAGGCTGTCGGCTTGGAAGAGGAGAGATGCGACACTGTGCGTGGGCTACAAGATGGATGGGTGGCAGCGGTGTATACGTTGTGTGCCGGCTGGGAGGTGGGGGCGTGGGGATTCGGGCGTGAGGCTGTGAGCACAACTCCACAAGGGTTACGTTGGATTGGGGAGTGGAGCTTGGTGGGTTGGGCTGGGCTGTTTGTGGTATTTTTTTTACTGGGCCTTCTATTTTTTGGGGGCTAATTAGGCTACTCGGGTACCGTAACCTGAAACCTGAACTTTCCAAATAAATTTTGGATTTCTAAAACTGTTACCTGATTTAGTGTTTGGGTTTTTGGGGTTTGGGCTTCGGGTATCGAGTTTTATGCCTATCGTGACTATATTACTAGACACCAGTATTATGCTGTTGTAATTTGTTACAATCATAAGATTTTTTTTCGGGGCTTCCAAGTAGGGCCTTAGTTTGTATGTGTGTGCGCATCGCCCTCTCATGGCCACTTGCCAGCCGCCATCACCCATTCAATCAAGTGTCGCCAGATGTGCACCCCTGCCCATGCCGGCGCCGACCGGCAGATAACTGGAATATTATACTCCTATATGTATTTCAATTTTGTTTAAGATACAACCCATCTACCTTAAGTACAATTACGTATATCAATTTTGTCTGTTTTTTTAAAATTGTATTCCCATGGAATTCAAAATTAAGGTTATTACAATTGGGAATGAAATTAATGGAATTTGCCAAAAAAATATTGACATCTATTTGAATTATTTCTAGGTTGCGCACAACGAAAAGACATAATGTCGAGCGTACAGTTTTATCAATATGCTTCACTCACTGTCTCTACTCATACATCGGCAAACACATATATTGTAACTCTTTGTGCACATGCACAAACATATTAACCGGCGAAAATATTGGAGAATTTATGGAAAGATTTCTTAATGGGTTAAGATCTCAGCACAAGATGATAATGCTGAATGGTGATTGTATTTTTTTAATTGTTTGTATATTTCTTATGTTCTATTGTTCAGCTTTACATAGTTATCTATTATTTTAAATGGAAAGCTTCATTTTGGTAATTATTTTAAAATACACTAGTAGAAACAGAGGCTTCCATACGCCCCCATTAGTCCCTAAAATAATCGAACCGCGACAAAAGGGGTCTTTAGTCGCGGTTCGGGAGGAGACCCGCGACCAACTATCTGGGCCCAGCGCGCTCGGTCGACAGCTGGCGGACGGGAGGGGCTTTAGTCCCGGTTGGCCTGGCCAACCAGGACTAAAGGTCCTCAGGCTGGCCCGATGGCCTTTAGTCGCGGTTGGCCAGGCCAACGGGGACTAAAGGCCCATCCCTATATATAGGACTCAGCTCACTTCACTTAGCCACAATTCAGAAGGGGGGTGGTGGGTTTGCTTTTGGTTCCTCCTATGCACACAAGGTGTTCGATGAAATGCCCGAGAGCATGAAACAAACATGATATGAAGTGTCCGAGCCACACTTGAGCTTTCTCATTTATTTTTCCTCCGCGATCGCGGTTAGCAACTTGAACCTTTCATGTGTCATTGATAAAATATGCATGTGTGTAGTTCATTGTTTAATTTGTATTATTTCTAGCTAGTTAGTTTAACAAATGCATGATGGTTAATTATATACTTTATATAATAATAATGCAGATGAATCGGCAATGGATGTACGGTCCCCGACTCTCCGGCGAGTTCACTACGGGTTTGAAAGATTTCCTCGTAGTGGCAAATGCGAACAAGCAGCGAGGTTTTATTATCTGTCCATGTGCTGTCTGTAAGAATCAGAAGGGTTACTCCTCCTCAAGAGACGTTCACATGCACCTTCTTCGGCACGGTTTCATGCGAAGCTATAATTGTTGGACCAAGCATGGAGAAAGAGGGGTTAGAATGGAAGAAGATGAAGAAGGGGATGATATCGATGACAACTATCATGATCATTTCGGTGATACTTTCATGGAGGATGATGCTGAAGGTGGGGAAGGGTTAGGTGAAGGTGAAGAAGAGGCACATGATGAGCCCGCTGATGATCTTGGTCGGACCATTGCTGATGCACGGAGACGCTGCGAAACTGACAAGGAGAGGGAGAATTTGGATCGCATGTTAGAGGATCACAAAAAGTCGTTGTATCCAGGATGCGATAATAGCCTGAAAAAGCTGGGCTGCACACTGGATTTGCTAAAATGGAAGGCACAGGAAGGTGTAGCTGACTCATCATTTGAAAATTTGCTGAAAATGTTGAACAATATGTTTCCGAAGTATAATGAGTTGCCCGCCAGTACGTACGAAGCAAAGAAGGTTGTCTGCCCTCTAGGTTTAGAGGTTCTGAAGATACATGCATGCATTAACGACTGCATCCTCTACCGCGGTGAATACGAGAATTTGAATGAATGCCCTGTATGCACTGCATTGCATTATAAGATCAGAGGCGATGACCCTGGTGACGATGTTGAGGGCGAGAAACCCAGGAAGAGGGTTCCCGCCAAGGTGATGTGGTATGCTCCTATAATACCATGGTTGAAACGTTTGTTCAGGAACAAAAAGCATGCCAAGTCGTTGCGATGGCACAAAGAGGACCGTAAGTCCGACGGGGAGTTGAGACACACCGCTGATGGAACGCAATGGAGAAAGATCGACAGAGTGTTCAAAGATTTTGCAGCTGACGCAAGGAACATAAGATTTGGTCTAAGTACTGATGGCATGAATCCTTTTGGCGAGCAGAGCTCCAGCCATAGCACCTGGCCCATGACTCTATGCATCTACAACCTTCCTCCTTGGTTGTGCATGAAGTGGAAGTTCATTATGATGCCAGTGCTCATCCAAGGTCCAAAGCAACCCGGGAACGACATCGATGTGTACCTAAGGCCATTAGTTGATGAACTTTTACAGTTGTGGAGCAGACCTGGTGTACGTGTCTGGGATGAGCACAAAGGAGAGGAATTTGACCTACGAGCGTTGCTTTTTGTAACCATCAATGATTGGCCTGCTCTCAGTAACCTTTCGGGACAGACAAATAAGGGATACAATGCATGCACGCACTGCTTACATGAGACTGAAAGTGTACGTTTGGGTAATTGTAAGAAGAACGTGTACCTGGGTCATCATCAATTTCTTCCCCGAAATCATAACGTAAGAAAGAAAGGCAAGCATTTCAACGGCAAGGCAGATCACCGGCCGAAGCCTGTGGAACGTACTGGTGCTGAGATATTTGATATGGTCAAGGATTTGAAAGTCATCTTTGGAAAGGGTCCTGGCGGACAATCAGTTCCGCGGGGAGTTGACGGGCACGCACCCATGTGGAAGAAGAAATCTATATTTTGGGAGCTAGAATATTGGAAAGTCCTAGATGTCCGCTGTGCAATCGACGTGATGCATGTTACGAAGAATATTTGCGTGAACCTGCTAAGCTTCTTGGGCGTGTATGGGAAGACAAATGATACAAAGGAAGCACGGTAGGACCAGCAACTTTTGAAAGACCCAGATGACCGGCATCCGGAATGGTTTCAAGGTCGTGCCAGCTACGCTCTTACCAAAGAAGAGAAGGTCATTTTTTTTGAATGCCTGAGCAGTATGAAGGTCCCGTCTGGCTTCTCGTCAAATATAAAGGGAATAATAAACATGGCGGAGAAAAAGTTCCAAAACCTGAAGTCTCACGAATGCCACGTGATTATGACGCAATTGCTTCCGATTGCTTTGAGGGGGCTCCTACCGGAAAATGTTTGAGTAGCCATTGTGAAGCTATGTGCATTCCTCAATGCAATCTCTCAGAAGGTAATCAATCCAGAAGATCTACCACGGTTACAGAACGATGCGGTCCAATGCCTTGTCAGTTTCGAGTTGGTGTTCCCACCATCCTTCTTCGATATTATGACGCACCTCCTGCTCCACCTAGTCGAAGAGATTTCCATTCTCGGTCCTGTATTTCTACACAATATGTTCCCCTTTGAGAGGTTCATGGGAGTATTAAAGAAATATGTTCGTAACCGTGCTAGTCCAGAAGGAAGCATCGTCAAGGGCTATGGAAATGAGGAGGTAATTGAGTTCTGTATTGACAATGTTCCTGACCTTAAGCCGATTGGTATTCCTCAATCGCGGCACGAGGGGAGACTAAGTGGAAAAGGCACCATCAGAAGGAAATCAACGATATGTATGGACGGTCATTCTATGACTGAAGCACACCACACAGTTCTACAAAATTCCAGCTTGGTGGCTCCGTACTTCGAGCAACACAAGAATATTTTACGCTCGGACAACCCGGGGAAGCCTGAATCCTGGATTAGAAAGGCCCACATGGAGACTTTCGGTAGTTGGTTGTGAAAACATTTAATGAATGACAATGATGTTGGAGATCAGCTGTACATGTTGGCCAAGACACCATCTTCGACTATAACGACTTTCCAAGGGACGAGATAAATGGGAATACATTTTACACCATCGCCCAAGATAAAAAGAGCACCAACCAAAACAGTGGTGTCCGCTTTGATGCAGCAACCGAGAATGGGCAAAAGGTCACATATTATGGTTACATAGAGGAGATATGGGAACTTGACTATGGACTCTCCTTTAAGGTCCCTTTGTTCCGGTGCAAATGGTTCAAGCTAACAGGAGGTGGGGTAAAGGTGGACGAGCAATACGGAATGACAATGGTGGATTTCAACAATCTTCGTTACCTTGACGAACCATTCGTCCTTGCCAAAGATGTCGCTCAGGTTTTTTATTTGAAGGACATGAGTAGCAAACCGAGGAAACGGAAAGATAAGAAAACGATCAGTACATCATGCGATGATCCAAAGCGCCACATCGTTCTTTCAGGGAAAAGAAACATCGTGGGAGTGGAGGACAAGACATACATGTCAGAAGATTATAATATGTTTGGTGAAATTCCGCCCTTCAAAGTGAACACTGACCCAAGCATTAAGTTAAATGATGAGGATGCTCCATGGATACGGCACAATCGTAAGCAAGCAAGGACATAAGGGAAGAATTGATGTGTAATAATTTATTGTACCAAACTTTGTTGAATGGATCATGTGAATTAAAACGTACGATGGCGAATCCGGATGATTTGTATTTGGTCGATGAACTGAATGATGTATCAAACCTTTTGTCAAACCTTCAAGGGATCGATGAACTGAATTTTTTGATATATTATTTGTATTTTTAAGATTTTAAAATGAATTAGTTTTATTTTTCTGAATTTTTTGATATATTATTTGTATTTTTAAGATTTTAAAATGAATTAGTTTTATTTTTCTGAATTTTTTGATATATTATT
>NC_057814.1:165974179-165986708 GCF_018294505.1 Triticum aestivum | reverse complement strand
AAGAAAAGGAAAAACAAAATACTTGGCAGTGCTCAAACAAAAACTTCTATGCAAATTAGTGCTCAATAATCTTATTTTTTAATTCCTCCTCCTCTATGTCCCCTTAATCTTATTTTTTAATTCCTTTATACTTAATTAATTTTTACTACATGCAGGAGTGACATATGGCGGACGATAGAGCCGAGCCGCTTAGGGATCCGGAGGCTGAACGTTATTTAATGGACATCATAAACAACGAGATTCCTTATGTGCCGGGCTCAGAATATGAGCAAGAAGAGGATGTAGTCTCTTCTTTTCTGAACCTTGACGGTGGAATAGACATTGTCGATGATCAAGAAGGTGAAGGAACGGACATTGTCGACGGAGGTCAACCGTCAACAAACGACGATCTCGAATTGAAAGTAGCAACCACCTCCGGCGAGGTATATATATATACATTGAGCCTCTCGTGATACAAACTTACTGAAATGTGAATACATATGTATTAACGTGCGCGACTCTCTTTCTTTTTTTAGTCCTCGGCCGGATCGAGTACGACAAAGCGTGGCAAATCCAAGGCGATGAAAACAGGAGAAACATATGCCATTGATTTTGTCAGTGAAACCGGCAAGCCCCTATAGCACACCTCAAAGTTTATCAACCAATGCGGAGTCGTTGTTAGAGACAACGTCCCGATCACCGTCCAGGAATGGAAGGAGCCAAAGAAGGCACGTCTTGGTTTCAGTTTTGTCGACAAGAGAACGAAAAAGGATTGCTGGAGAAAGCTTATGGAACATTTCATTCTACCTCCGGAATACAACAAAGTCGATGAATTTGGTAACGAGGTTCCGGGTGGACGTGAGAGGAGGAGGCTAGTTAAAGAGTTCGCTCTTCAGAAGATGGGCGAAGCATTCCGGAACTTCAAGAAAAATTTAACCCGTGACTATGTCAACAAGGGCAAGACTCCGGATTTCAATGGACAACATGAGAAACTGAAAGATGATTGGCCAGAATTTGTGAGGCAAAAGAAATCGGAGCATTTCAAGGAAATATCGAAAAAAATAAGGATAATGCGAGTAAGAAAAAGTTCCATCATATTATGGGGCCAGGAGGATACCGCCTTTCGGAGCCTAAGTGGCAGAAGATGGAGGAGGACCTGAGGGTGCGAGGAATCCCTCTAGGTACAGAGGGATGGGACCCAAGGGCCAAAAGCTGGTGGTACGGGCATGGGGGATCGCTAGACCCGGAGACAGGGGTGTGTGTTCACCGGAAGAAAAAGTTTGCTCCCACCAAAGCCCTTATTGACGCAATGACTCAAGCTCAAGAGGGCTTGATCAAGTTCAACAGAGAGAAAGACGCACAGACAACAGCCCTCGGGAATGATGAACACGGAGGACGTGTACGAGGCAAAGGCAGAATTCCGGGGAAAGTAGGGTTTTCCCAGGACAATGACCCGTACTGTTACAGAAGCCGTAAGAGAAAGACGGACCGGGATGCAGATCTTTTGGCGAAGTTTGCATCGGAACTCCATGAGTTGAGCAGACCGTGCATGACCTAGTAAAAGAAAAAACGGCTGCAGGGCCGCATGAAGATCATGAAGCGGATCGCGGAAGCCAGCAGCGGAGAAGCAGCGTGGCTTCCACGGATGCCCCGCCTAGTGCTAATGCACCGATGATCGAGATTCGTGCACCGGAGCCTCACTACCCCGTGGATGATGTAAAGGAGATGAAAGAATGTGATCTGCATTATCCCGTGGGGAACGTTTCCACGAAGGTAGCTACCGGCAGTGCTTTACCCTGTACACCTGGAGCACTCCACCACAACAACCCCATTGCATATGGCTATGCTCGTGTCACGGTGGAAGACATAGTCCAAGGGTTTGAGGACCTGGAGATTGACAAAGCTACACCCGAAGGGGAGAGAAGACTTGGAGATGTCAAGCGCCAGATCATTCTATGGAAAAAGAAGTACATAGTGTTTCCAGGCGAGGCGCCAAGGCTAACAAGTCCACCCCCCTCCGATGGTGGTGGTGGTGGTGGCGGTGGTGGTGGTCGTGGTGGTTCACCTACACCTCCTTCACGCCATTCGACGTCGTCCCCCGATCCACAACCTCCGGCGGGTAAGCAGCCGCCGCCCCCCAATCCTCCTCCAGCGGGTACGACGCCCCCCAATCCTCCTCCGGCGGGTACGACACCCCCCAATCCACCTCCGACGAAGAAGCAGAAGCAGGCGGACAGCAAGGAAACCCGCTCCTGGACTATTAACCCGGACCCTTATGTACCTAAGACCACAAGGGTACCGGAGCCATCACTGAAGCCTCTCCTCCCAAGGCCTTGGGAACTTAGTGAAGCTGAAACCAAATTGGCCGCGTCTGCTCATTATGAGAAATGGAAGGCGGATATGAAGGCGATAAAAGAGCCTGAGCCCAAGCAAGTATTCACTGAGAAGCAAAAGAAGTGGGCTAAGGATTTTTTGACGACACCGTCCCAAGCCGAGCTGAATATGCCTGACGACTATGGACATGAACTTCGTAGGCAAGCAAAAATATTGAAGGAGGAGAAAGAAGAAAGTAAAAAAAGCGGGAAACAAGTTGACCAGCTCGGGATGCAGAATAAACAATCGATCCCCCCGCTCATAGTGAAAGCCGGTCCGGAAGAGGACCCCGAGATTATAGCAGCTGCGGCAGCACTTGGATTGACTGTAGCGAGTGCCATGAAACAAGCGTCCGAGATGGGTTTGACTCTTCGTGCCTTCTTAGGCCTTGAGGATCCGCCAGTATGTGAGATAGCATTACAATATGTGCGGAATGGGCCTCTCGTCGAGCCTGCGCGGGAAAAGAGTCTACCACCACAAATGCGAAATCTGCTATGTTGGTACAAGCAATTCATAACATGGGCCGACAAATAATATGTTTACGCGGATGTTACAGAGGAGCATCACACCAAACGGTACTCTGTACAAGTTCATATGAGTGAATTGTTCCAGCTGTTCAATCTGCGCGAGCTCGACAAATCTATGCTGAGTTGCTACGTTCTGTAAGTGATTTATTCCTACCTCATCTCGTTCTTCAATGCCTGCACTATATATATATATATATTGTCCTAACTATATTGTTGCGTACGCTATTATGCATATTGAAGATTTGGGAATGCAAAATAAGAAACATCCATGATGTTGGGTTCATTGACCCACATATCGTTAATGGACATGTGTTACAAAATCACCCCGAAGACGTGGAGAAAGACTTGTACAAGTTTCTTAGAAAGCATCAACTCAAAAGTCATATTCTATTTCCGTACCATTTTGGTGAGTGTTTCTCTCTTGTGCCCATTCTCTTTTGTTTACTCCATGCATGGTATGTCTAATCGATGAGTTATGCATGACTGTGCATGTAACGTGTCCGCAGGTTCCACTAGATTCTGCTAAATATTGAACTTCACACCTCCAGAGTTCTAATCATGGACTCTATGGATTCGGATCCAGAGCGTTGGGCCGACATGAGAAAAATGCTGCAAAAGTTATTATTTTCAATCATTTGAGCTCTATATCGATCGGTCTCTTTCGTTCATTTCCTAATATCAAGTAACTAATAACTCCCTTGTTCATTTAATTTTCTTTGACCTGTAGGGTTTGGAGACGGTTCTCAGAAGAAATTGTCGGTGAATTCAAACATGAGCTAGATTTTAGAAGGTTAGTTAATGTGGATAAGCAGCCACCGGGGACCAATCTATGTGGATACTATGTTTGTGAGAACATCCGGAGACACACCTCTGAGCGGAAGGCATCGGATAGCGTGCGGAAGGCGACGGATAACTTGCGGAGGAGGCTTAGTCCAGAAGCTCGCTTCCGACCAATTCAAGATGAATTAGCAGGATTTTTCATGAGGGAAGTCATCAATCCTAAAGGAGAACACTATACCGAGGACGAAGAAATTTATATGCATACCCGAGATTGAAACTTGTTCAAAGTTGTATATGGTCATCCATCCTAATTGTGTATGGAAACTTGTTCGAAGTTGTATATGGTCACCCGAGATTGAATATATATTATATATTCCTCTTGAATTCTTCTTGTTTGAAATTTCATATGCATGTATATAGTAGCGTAGAATATGTGTACTGAAACTTCATCAAAATTAAAATAAAACACAAAATAAAATATAAAAGAAATAAAACACTACAAATTAAAAAGAAACCAGGTTTAGGGGGGCTAAAACCCTAAACCTGCAGAGGAGGCCTTTAGTCCCGGTTAGCGACGAGAACCGGGACTAAAGGTTCTCCGCCCCGACAGACTCCTGGCGCCCACGTGGACGGGCCTTTAGTCGCGGTTCGTAAGAGGCGCGACTAAAGGGGGGGGGCTTTAGTCGCGCATATTTAGTCCCGGTTGCACAGCCGGGATTAATGGCCTTTGCGAACCGGGACTAAAGGCCCATTTTCTACCAGTGATATCAAACCTTTTAAGTCGTTGCATGTGCTACTTTTATGTGTATTATTGCTTGGTATATACCAATTTATCAGGCTATAGTGTTTACATGGACACCGGGACATTTTAGTTCTGGGTCTGCCCAAAGATGGAGAGTCCCTTCTTTTTTTATAATACGAGGAGTCCGGCTAGCACACAAACACATTATTTTTCTTTTTTCTTTAGAAAATAAGACGTACAAATTAGTTGAAAAAGTAAACAACGGAACGCCAATTTGGAATAAAAAGGACCAACACAAACCATCTCCATGATGAGTGCAACATTCATACGTGAAAAGCAATCTATGGGAAATCTTATCCATGATAAAAAGAAAGCACCCAAATGCACCCATAACACGCTAGCTGAGTCCAACGTGGACACATAAAAAACTTTTTTTTTTGACATTCGACACCTCCTTTATTAATTGACTACAATTGTAGCATCAGAAACCAGAAGAGGAACAACATCCATCGGGGCTGCTTCCATCCATACATCAGGAGGAGTGAATCTAGCTAGTCTAGCTAATTCGTGGGCTAATTTATTGTTCTCTCTATAACAATGTTCAAAAACAATATTATTGAAATCTAAGGAAATGAAAAAACAATCATCAAAGATCGCGCTGGCCACCGAAGATGAGTATCCCTCTTTGAGTGCTGAAATAACCTCCACGCTGTCTGAATTCACTTCAATTTTGCTGCACCCAACTGTACGTGCGAGGTTGAGTCCAAACCTAACTGCAATGGCCTCTGCAGTGAAAGCATCATAGCATATTTCCAGTTTTTCATTCGCGGCAGCTGTGAATTTACCATTATGGTCTCTGATGACAGCACCAACAGAACCTTCAAGTGAATCGGGATCAAATCCCGCATCCACGTTTAGTTTGACGTAATCCGTCCTTGGTCTTGTCCAGCCACCCATGAAAATTTTCGGCTTTGAGGAACACGCAGCAGTAAAGTTTGCCGCCAAGGCTCGAACAGCAAGGTTGATCTGTGCCGCAGATTGTGGAACATCTCCATGTGTAATCTTCCTCCTTTCCCACCACAAAAACCAACAACATGTAGCAACAGTTTCTCTCGGTTTTGGCAGACCTAGCACATGGACATGATTGTCTGGTAAGCTGAGAAGAAATTCCAACACTACCTCGCCGGACACACTAATCTGTAGTCCATTCTTTATCACATCCAGCACTCCCAGGAGTTTCCATACCTGCACCGCAATAGGGCATTCAAAAAGAAGGTGGCGGATGCTCTTTGGTCCTTGATTGCATACTGGGCAGTGTGGCTTGATCTTGATATGTCTATCAGCAAGAATGGAACGGCATGGAATAGCACTAAGAAGTACTCTCCAGACAAAATTTTTAATCTTTGATGGGCAACTCAGACTCCACACCAAATCCCAAGTAGGTGTTGGCGCGGATGAGCACTCCATGTCCTGCAGATTGTGGCCAAACTTTGCTTCCCACACGGTATGATATGCTGATTTCACCGTGAACACTCCTGTTTTAGTGAAGCTCCATGCTACAAAATCTGTCATTTCATGTACTGGAAGTGGGATTGCAAGAATTCTCTGAGCATCAACACTACAAAAAGTTTGGTTCACAAGCAGCGAATCCCAGTCACCTGACACTGGATCAATAAGTTCTGACACCCGCGAGAGGAGATGATTTCCTCTACTAGATATAACTTTCCTGGATGGTGATTGTGGGATCCAACTATCCTCCCATATTAATTTTTTGACCATCACCCACCCTCCAAATGTGTCCATGTTTCAAAGTTTCCACGCCTGCCATTATGCTTTGCCACGTATAAGAAGCCTTCTTGTTCAACCTAGCATTCATAAGGTCATCATTAGGATAATATTTTGCTTTAAGAATCTTTGCACAGAGAGATTCGGGATCATCAATAAGCCGCCATGCTTGTTTAGCCAATAGCGCCAAATAAAAACAATGGATGTCTCGAAACCCGATTCCTCCTCTGCTCCTTGGGATGCACATCTTCCACCAAGTAAACCAGTGCATTCTCTTGTGTGACGCATCCTCACCCCACCAGTAACGCGAGATCGCATATGTAATTCCTTTGCAGATTTTCTTAGGAATTTTAAACACCGACATCGCGTACGTTGGTATGGCTTGTCCAACAGCTTTGATAAGTACTTCCTTACCTCCAGAAGACAAACATTTTTCCTTCCACCCTGACAATTTGAAGATCAATCAATTGATTAAGTACTGAAAACTCTCAGATTTCTCCAGTCCTAGGGTTGTGGGCAACCCCAAATATTTGTCATTCAGAGCCTCCGTCATGATATTAAGAATAGTGCAGACTTGAGACTTGATGTTTGCATCCGTAGTAGGGCCGAAAAACATACTGGATTTATCCACACTCACCAACTGGCTAGAAGCACCACAATAAGAATCCAGAACAGATTTCAAACTTATCGCATTCGACACATTAGCTTTCATCAGAATTAAGGAGTCATCAGCAAACAAGAGATTTGTAACAGAGGGTGCATATCGACAAACCTTAATCCCCACAATCTCACCTGATTGCTTTGCATGGTTCAGTAGTGCTGTCAGTCCCTCAGTAACCAGCAAAAATAAGTAGGGTGATAATGGGGCACCCTGGCGAAGGCCACACGAGGGTTTGATAGTATCTGTTTCAATTGAATTGTATCTTACTCTGTACTCCACGGATGATACACAAACCATGACCATATTAACCCAATCAACCCTGAATCCTAGTTTTAATAGCATTGCCTCCAAGAAAACCCACTCAACACGATCATAGGCTTTATGCATATCCAATTTTACCGCACACCATCCCTCTTTACCTTTTTTCTTCTGTTTAATTGCATGGAGACTCTCATAGGCTATTAAGACATTGTCAGTGATGAGCCTCCCTAGAACAAAGGCACTCTGTGTGGGACTAATGATTTCTGGGAGCAAAATTTTCAGTCTTGCAGCAATCATCTTTGAAATAGTTTTATAGACCACATTGCACAAGCTAATAGGTCTGAACTGTGTAACTTTCTCAGGTGTGTTTACCTTGGGGATCATAACAATAGTTGTGTCATTCCATCCTGGTGGCATCACCTATGAGTTAACTGCAGTAAGAACTTCCATCACAAGATATTCCCCTAGCATTGGCCAAAACCTCTTATAAAAAACTGCATGCAATCCATCCGGCCTGGGAGCTTTGAGGTCACCACTCGAGAACAAAGCTTTCCGAACCTCCTCTGCCGTGTAGGGAGTCATAAGAGCAATATTCATGTCCTCTGTTACACGACGTTGTACCTTGGACAACACATTCAGGTCCGGCTGCTGCACCTGTGCTATGAATAGAACAGAAAAGTAATCTGAAATAATGGTATTAATGTCCTCCTCAATTTCCTTCCCCATTCCGGTGTCATCAAGTAACTTCTTAATGCAATTCCTCTTCTTATGTGCCGAAGCTGATTTATGAAAGTAAGTTGTGTTACGGTCTCCATGCAATAGCCAATTTGCTCTACCACGTTAGAACCAGATATGCTCTTCTTGATCCAGCAGGTTTTCAATCAAAACCTGGATATCTTTCATTTTCTGCCGGCTCTCAGCAGTGTTCGGCCCCCTCCTGACCTTCTTCAAGTCTTTCTTTAACTTATTTATTCTCTTCTTGGGACTCTTGAGGGTCTCACGATCCCACTCGTTCAAATCATTCAGCACAGCCTTTGTGCGGTCCGCTAGGGAGGGACCTAATCCAGCTAACTTGGCACGCTCCCAAGCCGAATTGATAATCTCGTTCACTGTCCCTTCGTCCAACCAGCGGGCTTCAAACATTCGTTTCCGATTTTGCTGTTGCCCCATGAGCCCTTTGAAATACTCAGTGTCAAGCAAAATAGGCCTGTGGTCCGAGTGGATATGATGTTCATGCACTAAGGCCGCATAAGGAAAATTTTCTGCCCACATCTCGTTGCACAGAGCCCTGTCAAGCCGCTCTCTGACAACTCCTCGGCTCCATGTGAAAGTATCAAAAATCATCATCACTTCCTGTAACCCGCAGTCCTCGATGCAATCTCTGAAATCCCGCATGTAGTGATCAGGTCGGATATTACCACCTTCCTTTTCACTCATGTTGGTAATTTCGTTGAAGTCGCCAATGATCATCCATGGCCCAGAATTATTTGTGTGGATGTCTCGCAAGTACGTCCAAGAGAGGTGTTTCCTCTCCCAACTCGGTTCTCCATAGAATCCTGTAATTCGCCAAGCTGGGTTACTCCCATCCATCACTATGCCATCAATAAAATTATCCGAGGAATAATTCAAAACCACTTCATTTGCTAAGTTGTAGTAGAGTACAAGTCCACCAGCACGACCATCACTAGCCACTAAGTGAAACTGATTAAATCCTAACTTAACTCTCAAAACTTCTGCCTTATTTTTGCTCAGATGTGTTTCCGACAGAAACACCACATCCGCTTTCAGCCGCCCTTGGAGATCCAAGAGCTCTCTAATTGCTGTGGACGAAAGCATTTCACGGCAATTCCATGCTAAGGTTTTCATTGCTCCCGGCGATCCTCCAGCTTCCACTCGACAGGCGCCGACGAAATCTGTTGAACTTCACGTAGTAAAGACGAAAATCTTGACAAAGCAAGAGACGATAAACCAATCACAGAACCTCACACAACAGAGATCCGCGCCGGGACAAACAAGCCAGCACCACACCGTAGCGTGCTGGGACTGCATACAACTCCGGTGAGACCGTAGCCAAGATCACCACCCAATCTAGTTAGCACACATGCCTTTTTATGCCCGCACTTTCCATGGACTACAAGGCCCAGCAGAGGAGCAGGAGAAGAACAGCAGACGACGCCTACACCAGCGCCGGATTTGTTGCCGCCCACGCCGCCGGGGGCGGCGGCGCCGAAACCTCAGCACGGTCGCCCTTGCGATTGCCCAAACTACAAAACTTGATCACGTGCAAATCAGAAAAAGCATGCACAAGTAAATCTGCCTACCTACAAGAAAATGTACATGCAGGGAGTGCGGCGTTTCTGTTCCCGAGCTCATCTGCACCCACCTTGACGGAAAAAATCAAAATAAATACTTAAATTTTTAAAAAATCCCAATTTTTTGTGCATGGTAGATAAGTTTTTGCGTGAGGTGCTCAGGTGTCCAAATTTAAACTCATTTGGACATCTGAGCAACTCTCGGCAAAAAAGACAAATTTAGGGTCTGTAAAAAAGTTTACTGTTCACAACTGTTCTGATCCGATTTCTTTCTTTTGCCGAGAGCTGCTCAGATGTCCAAATAAGTTGAAATTTGGAGCGAACCTCACACATAAACTTGTCAATCACATAATTTTTTGGATATTTTTTAGTATTCATGTTGATTTTTTCGACCGGGTGCAGATGAGCCTAGGCACCGAATCGGGTTTTTTACATGCAGGAGCTATATTTGCCACATATATGTTTGTACGTCCAGACCAGGTACACACGGGGCATCAAATGCACAGTTGATCAAGATTTTAAGTTGTTTAAAATAGTAATATGCTACCTTGTGTGTGTGGGGTGTGAACTTATCTGTCGTACCTTATGGTTCTTGTGGTTTGCTTTATATATAAATAAAGCGGGGCGAAAGCCTGTTTAGATAAATACATTATTAAGTAGATGGATAAACAATACTACTTTATTTATATGTGAATTGGAAATAATAAAAATAAACAAAAAAATTATGTGTTTCCTTTATATAAAATTCAGAATTAAAGCTCGCTCCTAATTAAAATATAGAAAGGTGTTTTCTTTCATGACCTATCAAGTGTCCTTTTAATCATTTCACATTTATATAATGAGTTGTGTAGAAACTATACTCTGCCTTGTGACTGGTATAACCTTGGGTTCATAAGCATGCGGCTAGCCCTTGAGTGAATTGTCATTGGTAACGACAAGGGTTGTCTTCATGTCATCCTTGCGCGATTTGTAAGCTGGTAGTATTCACAACTTTGCATTAAAGTCACTGGTTGGGGGGACGGAGGGGAAGTGATCTGGCAAACTCAGCTACATCCGGTTGCGTCGAGTGTGTAGTACATTTTGAAGGAAATATGCCCTAGAGGCAATAATAAAGTTATTATTAATTTCCTTATTTCATGATAAATGTTTATTATGCATGCTAGAATTGTATTAACCGGAAACTTAGTACATGTGTGAATACATAGACAAAACATAAGTGTCCCTAGTATGCCTCTACTTGACTAGCTCGTTTATCAAAGATGGTTATGTTTCCTAACCATAAACATGTTGTCATTTGATGAACGGGATCACATCATTAGGAGAATGATGTGATGGACAAGACCCATTCGTTAGCTTAGCATTATGATCGTTACAGTTTCATTGCTACTACTTTCTTCATGACTTATATATGTTCCTCAGACTATGAGAGTATGCAACTCCCGAATATCGAAGGAACACTTTGTGTGCTATCAAATGTCACAACGTAAATGGGTGATTATAAAGATGCTCTACAGGTGTCTCCGAAGGTATTTGTTGGGTTGGCATAGATCGAGATTAGGATTTGTCACTCCGTGTTTCGGACAGGTATCTCTGGGCCCTCTCGGTAATGCTCATCACTATAAGCCTTGCAAGCAATGTGACTAATGAGTTAGTTGCGGGTTGAAGTATTACGGAACGAGTAAAGAGACTTGCCAGTAACGAGATTGAACTAGGTATGATGATATCGACGATCGAATCTCGGTCAAGTAACACACCGATGACAAAGGGAACAACGTATGTTGTTACGCTTTGACCGATAAAGATCTTCATAGAATATGTAGGAGCCAATATGAGCATCCAGGTTCCGATATTGGTTATTTATTGGAGATGTGTCTTGGTCATGTCTACATAGTTCTTGAACCCGTAGGGTCCGCACGCTTAACGTTTGATGACGATTTGTATTATGAGTTATGTGATTTGATGACCAAGGTTTGTTCGGAGTTCCAGATGAGATCACGGACATGACGAGGAGTCTCGAAATGGTCGAGAGGTAAAGATTCATATATTGGAAGGTTGCATTCGGACATCGGAATGGTTCCGAGTGATTCGGCATTTTTCGGAGTACCGGGAGGTTACCGGAACCCCCGGGGAAAGATATGGGCCTTATGGGCCATAGGAGGCAGGCTAACCAGCCCACAAGGGGCTGGTGCGCCCCCCAGAAGGGAGGAGGCCGAATTGGACTTGGGAAGGGGGCGCCACCCCCCTTTTCTTCTCCTACTCCCTCTCCTTCCCCTTTCCCCCCTCTGGTAGAAGGAAAAAAGGGTGGGGCCGAATCCTACTAGGACTGGAGTCCTAGTAAGACTCCCCACTCCCTGGCGCCCCCTTGTTGGCCGGCCTCCTCCTCCCCTCCTTTATATATGGTGGCAGGGGGCACCCCAAAGGCACAACAGACAATTGTCTTAGCCGTGTGCGGTGTAACACCCCGCATGTAACTTGCCATATTTGTAACTCCGACTCGCCATTTTCGGCTATGTGCTATGATATTCCCAACGTGGTCGGGTTTTGTTTTTCGTTTTTGCATTTTGTTCATGTCATGCATTTGCATACGTGTTCTTCTCTTGCATCCGAACATTTTCCCCGTTGTCCGTTTTGCAATCCGGCGCTCCTATCTCCCCCGGTGCACCCCTTTCGTTTTCTTTCGTGTGCGGGTGTAAAACTTTCTCGGAATGGACCTAGGCTTGTCAAGTGGCCTTATTACACCACCCGGAGACCACCGGTCAAGTTTCGTTCCATTTGGAGGTCGTTTGGTACTCCAACGGTTAACCGGGCAACCGCAAAGTCCATTTGAGTGTCCAGCAAAACCCCCCCCTAAAAACCAGCCCAAAACCCACCAAACTCTCTTCCATGCTCTAGGTCGTTCGAACACGATCGTGTGGGCGAAAACCGCACCTCATTTGGACTCTCCTAGCTCCCTCTACCTATAAAACTCCATCCCCTCCCGTATACATCTGCAGTCCAAACCCTAACCTCGCCCTCCGACGCCGGCGGACGTGTCCGCCCGCGCCGGACAAATCTCCGCCGCCGCCCGCGCCCAACCGGGAAGCGCCACGTGGCCCGCGCCGTCCCCGCG
>NC_057814.1:165970700-165974018 GCF_018294505.1 Triticum aestivum | reverse complement strand
GTCGCCAGCGCCGCGCCGCCGCCGCCCTGGTGCGCCTCGCCGCGCCCCGCAGCTTCCCCGCCGGCGCCGCCCGCCGCCCCATCGCCGGCGCTCCTATCTCCCCCGGTGCACCCCTTTCGTACTTGTAACGCCCACGATGCGGCTATATCTCCCACGTGTCGAGGCACGTCTTAGAGGCATAACCGCATAGTGGTTTTGTCGCAAGAAGGGTCATCTTCACACAATCCCATGTAATGAACAAGAATGGGATAAAGAGTTGGCTTACAATCGCCACTTCACACAATACATAAATATATCTCCTACATCATCCAAGATACAAACATATAGACCGACTACGGTCAAAATCCAGATGAAAATAAGACAACCCCAAATGCTAGATCCCCGATCGTCCCAACTGGGCTCCACTACTAATCATCAGGAAAAGACACATAATAACGACCACGTTCCTCGTCGAACTCCCACTTGAGATCGACGCCATCATCTGCACTGGCATCGTCTGCACCTGCAACTGTTTTGGTAGAATCTGTGAGTCACGGGGGACTCAGCAATCTCACACCCGCGAGATCAAGACTATTTAAGCTTATAGGGAAGGATGGTGTAAAGAGGTGGAGCTGCAGCGGCAATAAGCATATATGGTGGCTAACTTGCGCAAAAGAGAGCGAGAAGAGAAGCAACGGAACGGTCGTCATCTAGCAATGACCAAGAAATGATCCTGAACACCTACTTACGTCATTCATAACTCAGGCCGTGTTCACTTCCCGGACTCCGCCGAGAAGAGACCATCACGGCTACACACACAGTTGATGTATTTTAATTTGGGTCAAGTGACAAGTTCTCTACAACCGGACATTAACAAATTCCCATCTGCCTCATAACCGCGGGCACGGCTTTCGAAAGATAATACCCTGCAGGGGTGTCCCAACTTAGCCCATCATAAGCTCTCACGGTCAACGAAGGATAAACCTTCTCCCGGAAAGACCCGATCAGTCTCGGAATCCCGGTTTACAAGACATTTCGACAATGGAAAAACAAGACCAGCAAAGCCACCCGAATGTGCCGACAAATCCCGATAGGAGCTGCACATATCTCGTTCTCAGGGCACACCGGATGGGCAAGACGTCGGGTTGGCATAGACCCTGGTTGCCCAGGGGGCGCCGGACATCGCCCAGTTTGGGCCAGCACTCGAAGGAGCACTGGTCCGGGGGTTTAAAATAAGATGACCCTCGGGCTCGCGAAAACCCGGGGGAAAAGGCTTAGGTGGCAAATGGTAAAACCAAGGTTGGGCCTTGCTGGAGGAGTTTTATTCAAGGAGAACTGTCAAGGGGGTCCCATAAATCACCCGACCGTGTAAGGAACGCAAACTCAAGGAACATAATCCCGGTATATCAGTAACTAGGGCGGCAAGAGTGGAACAAAACACCAGGCATAAGGCCGAGCCTTCCACCCTTTACCAAAATATATAGATGCATTAATTAAATAAGAGATATTGTGATATCCCAACATATCCATGTTCCAACATGGAACAACTTCAACTTCACCTGCAACTAGCAACGCTATAAGAGGGGCTGAGCAAAAGCGGTAACTTAGCCAAACAACGGTTTGCTAGGAAAGGATGGTTAGAGGCTGACATGGCAAAATGGGAGACATGATATAGCGAGTGATAGGTAGCCTAGCATGGCAATAGAGCGAACAACTAGCAAAGCAAAGATAGAAGTGATTTCGAGGGGTGGTCATCTTGCCTGCAAGGTTCTCAGAGTTGTCGAAAGCTTGATCCTCGTAAGCGTACTCAACAGGTTCCTCGTTCACGAACTCGTCTCCCGGCTCTACCCAAGACAAGAACACAACCAAACGGAATCACAATCAACAACGAGAAATGCACAAGCAACATGATGCAAAACATGTATGGTATGCAAGATATGATATGCGATGCATATGCGTGCTCCGAAAGGAAAATGATGAACAAGGCAGTAACTTGGAAAACCAAGCATGCCACTGGAAAGATGAGATGATTTCGGTCGAAATCGATATAAAGATCACCGGAATCGGATGCACGGTTTGCAAATGGCAAGCAAAACAAGAATGACACGAATCTGCGATTAACAGCATGATAGAACTTAAAATGCAACAAGTAACAATGCTACAGCACTCCAACATAGCAAAAAAGCATATGACAGTAATCTACAGGATATGCTTGACAAAAGATGAACACTAAGCTACGGCTAGTTCACAACATATTAAGCTCAAACAAGCATGGCAAATGTGCAAAAGATAACAGGATCACAGACTTAGTGAAAAACTGGACATGGCAGAAAATAGTATCAGGTAGCAATGTTCAGAGCACGAAATCAACATGCTACAGGAACTTAACATAGCAAAACAAGGCATGGCAGTGTTTTACTAGATGCATATGACAAAAGTCCCTTAGTGACCATAAGCCAAAAAGGATCAGAAGATATGATGGCAAGCATGTAAACATAGCAAGTTTCGTTATTAGGTTTCAGACTTTGCAGAAAACAGAGCATGGCAGAAAGAATAATATGTAGGCCTCTTTGTGAGCTTGATGCACTCACTAAAGAGCAATGCATGACAAACCAAGTGCACCTACAGCAAGATGGCATGTTTATGAAGCTAACCATGGCAAGAACAAAAGCATAGCATGTATGGATCAACTACAATAAGCTTGGCAAAAATGCATATCATGTTAAGAATCTGCCAGAAATATTTTATAGCAAAAGTAGAGCAAGATTGAGTCATGCTATGGCACTCCATAATTACAAACAATTGCACGAATGGATCAATTACAACTATATCTACAAAATATCCTTACTGAACATCTCCAAAATATGCATGGATCTCTCTGAAGCATCAAGTTTATATGGCAACAAAATAACAGCAGACAAAGACACGGAAATTACCGAGTCCCTGAAATCAGAAACATTACGGAGCCTACTTTGCATGCTTGTGCTAGTCACCACAGAGATCACAAAAATACATGGACTACACCACTGGAAAGATGGCATGGCATACTTCAAAACACATGTAGAGCTCATGCCCATAAGATGCACATATTAAATGATACAAAAATGACAAATCTCCAAGTTCTGTTAAGAACCAGAGAATAACAGCAACTAGCCCTCTTCCAACAGAGATTTTGGCATCAAGATGACCTCTAATGAACATGGTGCAATTGAACAAAATGTAGAGCATCACGAGACGAACAATTTGACATATTACACGCGCGAATCGGAGCTACATGCAAGAAGTTATGGAGCTGTGAACAGAGGCATATGCTGTGAAAATTAAGGACTCGGATAAATT
>NC_057814.1:165953103-165970187 GCF_018294505.1 Triticum aestivum | reverse complement strand
CGCGGGGACGGCGCGGGCCACGTGGCGCTTCCCGGTTGGGCGCGGGCGGCGGCGGAGATTTGTCCGGCGCGGGCGGACACGTCCGCCGGCGTCGGAGGGCGAGGTTAGGGTTTGGACTGCAGATGTATACGGGAGGGGATGGAGTTTTATAGGTAGAGGGAGCTAGGAGAGTCCAAATGAGGTGCGGTTTTCGCCCACACGATCGTGATCGAACGAACTAGAGCATGGAAGAGAGTTTGGTGGGTTTTGGGCTGGTTTTTAGGGGGGTTTTTGCTGGAAACTCAAATGGACTTTGCGGATGCCCGGTTAACCGTTGGAGTACCAAACGACCTCCAAATGGAACGAAACTTGACCGGTGGTCTCCGGGTGGTGTAATAAGGCCACTTGACAAGCCTCGGTCCATTCCGAGAAAGTTTGACACCCACACACGAAAGAAAACGAAAGGGGTGCACCGGGGGAGATAGGAGCGCCGGATTGCAAAACGAACAACGGGGAAAATGTTCGGATGCAAGAGACGAACACATATGCAAATGCATGACATGAACAAAATGCAAAAACGAAAAACAAAACCCGACCACGGAGGGAATATCATAGCACATAGCCGAAAATGGCAAGAGTCGGAGTTACAAATATGGCAAGTTACATGCGGGGTGTTACAACACTCCACCACTACGAGAGGATCTCGTCCTGAGATCTAGGACTGAAAGAACTCCGGATATTCGGAACGGAGATGGTCCTCGCATTCCCAGGTGGCCTCCCGGTCGGAATGGTGCGACCACTTCACTTTCAGGAATTTGATTGACTTGTGGCGAGTCTTGCACTCAGTTTCTTCAAGAATAGCAATGGGGTGCTCATGATAAGACAAATCTTCTTGGAGGTCAATCTCTTCGAAGTTGATAGTGCGCTCAGGCGTCTTGAAGCACTTGCGGAGCTGTGCCACGTGGAACACATCGTGCACGTTCGCGAAGTTGGAAGGAAGCTCAAGTTGATAGGCGAGGTCGCCTCTTTTACCAATGATCTTGGAAGGACCCACGTATCTAGGGGCAAGCTTCCCTTTGATACCGAAGTGACGAGTGCCTTTCATTGGAGAGACGCGGAGGTAGACATGGTCTCCGATCTCGAAAGCCAAATCACGGTGCTTACTATCATAGTAACTCTTCTGGCGCGATTGCGCGGCTTTGAGATTATCACGGATGACTTTACACATTTCTTCAACTTCAGTGATTAAGTCATTGCCAAGAAGTTGGCGTTCACCAGTCTCTGACCAATTGAGAGGAGTACGACACTTTCTGCCATAGAGAATCTCGAATGGAGCCTTGCCCGAACTTGCTTGGAAACTGTTGTTGTAGGAGAATTCAGCATACGGAAGACAATCTTCCCATTTCATGCCAAAGGAAATGACACAAGCCCTGAGCATATCTTCAAGAATTTGATTGACTCGCTCGACTTGGCCATTAGTTTGAGGATGCAAGGCTGTGCTGAAGCGAATGTTTGTGCCCATGGCCTTCTGGAAGGAGTCCCAGAACTTGGAGGTGAAGATGCTTCCACGATCAGAACAAATCAATTGTGGAATGCCGTGCAAGGAGACAATTCTGGAGGTGTAAAGCTCTGCCAGCTGAGCTGCTGTGATGGATTCTTTGATTGGAAGGAAATGAGCCACTTTAGAGAGCTTGTCGATGACAACGAATATAGCATCATTTCCGCGCCTGGACTTTGGAAAACCAGTCACGAAGTCCATTTCAATATGATCAAACTTCCATTCTGGGATAGCAAGAGGTTGGATGTGACACCCCAAAATTTTGACCTTGTTTTATTAATTAAAATTTTGCTAGGAAATAAAACTTTTCCATTTGTCAAGATTTACCCTTTTGTTATTGTGGATTTTTACTTCAAGTGGAAAACTTTCAAAAGGTATTGTTGGACTTATATGCCCTATTTAAAAAAACAATTCTTTATCAGGGGATTTATTGGCATAATTGTTTCTCAGAGCTTTATTCTTTTAAAATGATCTTTCAAAAAAATTTGGAGCCTGTTTTGCACTGCAACCATTTGACAAATGCATTTAAAATTTCCACCAAAATTTGGGGATGTCATGTGATGGTCCCACATCACTTTTATGCAAAAATATCTTTTGGCCATTGGAGCTTTTGAGCTCTACACCAACTTTTCCAATCTGGTCCAGTAGACATTTTTGCACTACAACCTATTTAAATATTTCTTTAAAAATTAATCCAAGTGTTTGGAGATATCACTAGATGCATAAAATTCATCTTCATGCAAAAACCCAGTGATGTTCTTTGGAAAATTTGAGTGAATCGCCCTCTTTTTCATTCTGGCCCAATTTGGTGATTTGTACTGCAACCCTATTTTGTTTTGCTCTAGTGACCCTGAGCTTTTTCCTGCTTGTAGCCCTCCCTACCAAACCCTTAAGTCCAGGAGATTAGACCCATTGGAGAATTTTAAGTGCATGCAATGAGCTCTTGTTCTTCCTGTCCAAAACTGGAGTTTTGCAAATCTTGCACTAACAAGTTTCTGGTTTTGCCCAAATGAGCTTGCCATCATCATCCTCACCTAAAGAGGCCCTGATCTGGAGATTCTGGCCACTCCAAGAGTTGTCTAAGTGCACTTGGCTTTCTGTCGAACAGTTGGTGTGCATAGTCTGTTTTGGCTTGAGTTTTTAGTTTGCACGGTGGACTTGATCCTCTGGCCCAGCAACCTTGTCCACTAAACTCCCAGCTATCTTTATCCTAGTCCTGTTAATTGCCAGCTCCACCCTCGCGCTCTAGACCGCCCTGGCATTTCGTCGAGCATGTTCCGTGCGTGCTCTGGGCGCGCCCAGAGCGCACGTTTTGCACGCGCGCGCATTGAGCCGCCGCGTCGCACTGCTGCACTCGACGCGACCCATCCCTGGCCCCTGCTCACCTGCTGAGCAGCGCACTAGCCTTGCCCACTCCCCACGCCACCTCTGGCGCCCTGCAGCGCCGCGGGCAGAGCGTTTGGCGGCACGCCGGCATCGGCAGCGAGCCTCTGCCATGGTCGGCGCCGCCCAAACCACACCAGCGCGCCAGCTGCCCCCACCGATGATGACTAGTCCGTCTCACGTGATGATCGGACACGGCCTAGTTGACTCGGATCATGTATCACTTAGATGACTAGAGGGATGTCTATCTGAGTGGGAGTTCATTAAATAATCAGATGAACTTAATTGTCATGAACATAGTCAAAAGGTCTTTGCAAATTATGTCATAGCTTACGCTTTCGTTCTACTGTTTAAGATATGTTCCTAGAGAAAATTTAGTTGAAAGTTGACAGTAGCAATTATGCGGACTGGGTCCGTATACTGAGGATTGTCCTCATTGCTGTGCAGAAGGCTTATGTCCTTAATGCACCGCTCGGTGTACTGAACCTCGAGCGTCGTCTGTGGATGTTGCGAAAATCTAACATACACGTTTTGATGACTACGTGATAGTTCAGTGCGTAATGCGAACGGTTTAGAATTGAGGCACCAAAGACATTTTGAAACGTCGCGGAACATATGAGGTGTTCCAAGAGCTGAAACTGGGATTTTAGGCTCGTGCCCACGTCAAGAGGTATGAGACCTCTGACAAGTTTCTTAAGCCTGCGAACTAAGGGAGAAAAGCTCAATCATTGAGCATGTGCTCAGATTGTCTGAGTACTACAATAGCTTGAATCGAGTGGGAGTTAATCTTCCAGATGAGATAGTGATGGTTCTCCATAGTCACTGCCACCAAGCTATTAGAGCTTCGTGATGAACTATAACATATCAGGGATAGACATGATGATCCTTGAGCAACTCGCGATGTTTGACACCGCGAAAGTAGAAATCAAGTAGGAGCATCAATTGTTGATGGTTAGTAAAACCACTAGTTTCAAGAAGGGCAAGGGAAAGAAGGGAAACTTCATGAAACGGCAAATCAGTTGCTGCTCTAGTGAAGAAACCCAAGGTTGAACCCAAACCCGAGACTAAGTGCTTCTGTAATGAGGGGAACGGTCACTGAAGCAGAACTACCCTAGATACTTGGTAGATGAGAAGGCAGGCAAGGTCGACAGAAGTATATTGGATATACATTATATTAATGTGTACTTTACTAGTACTCCTAGTAGCACCAGGGTATTAGATACCGGTTCGGTTGCTAAGTGTTGGTAACTCGAAATAAAAGGCTACGGAATAAACGGAGACTAGCTAAAGGTGAGATGACGATATGTGTTGGAAGTGTTTCCAAGGTTGATGTGATCAAGCATCGCATGCTCCCTCTACCATCGAGATTGGTGTTAAACCTAAATAATTGTTATTTGGTGTTTGCGTTGAGCGTAGACATGATTGGATTATGTTTATCGCAATACGATAATTCATTTAAGGAGAATAATGGTTACTCTGTTTATTTGAGTAATACCTTCAATGGTCTTGCACCTAAAATGAATGGTTTATTGAATCTCGATCGTAGTGATACACATGTTCATGCCAAAAGATATAAGATAGTAATGATAGTACCACATACTTGTGGCACTGCCATTTGAGTCATATTGGTATAAAACGCTTGAATAAGCTCCATGTTGATGGATCTTTGGACTCACTCGTTTTGAAAAGATTGAGACATGTGAACCATGTCTATCGGTAGATATGCATGAAGAAACTCCATACAAATGGATCGTTTGGACTCACTTGATTTTGAATCACTTGAGACATGCAAATCATACCACATGGGCAAGATGACTGAAAGGCCTCTTTTTCAGTAAGATGGAACAAGAAAGCAACTTGTATGAAGTAATACATTTTGATGTGTGCAGTCCAATGAGTGCTGAGGCATGCAGTGGATATCGTTATGTTCTTACTTCACAGATGATTTGAGTAGATGCTGAGTATATTTACTTGATGAAACACAAGTCTGAATTATTGAAAGGTTCAAGTAATTTCAGAGTGAAGTTGAAGATCGTCGTGACAAGAGGATAAAATGTCTGTGATATGATCATAGAGATGAATATCTGAGTTACGAGTTTGGCACACAATTAAGACATTGTGGAAATTGTTTCACAACTAATACCGCATGGAACACCATAGTGTGATGGTGTGTCCGAACATCATAACTGCACCCTATTGGATATGGTGCATACCATGATGTCTCTTATCGAATTACCACTATCGTTTATGGGTTAGGCATTAGAGACAACCGCATTCACTTTAAATAGGCACCACGCATTTCCGTTGAGACGACACCGTATGAACTATGGTTTAGAGAAACCTAAGCTGTCGTTTCTTAAAAGTTTGGGGCTGCGACGCTTATGTGAAAAGTTTCAGGCTGATAAGCTTGAACCCAAAGAGGATAAATGCATCTTCATAGAATACCCAAAACAGTTGGGTATACCTCCTATTTCAGATCCGGAAGCAAAGTGATTGTTTCTAGAAACAGGTCCTTTCTCGAGGAAATGTTCTCTCGAAAGAATTGAGTGGGAGGATGGTGGAGACTTGATGAGGTTATTGAACCGTCACTTCAACTAGTGTGTAGCAGGGCACAGGAAGTTGTTCCCGTGGCACCTACACCAATTTAAGTGGAAGCTTATGATAGTGATCATGAAACTTCGGATCAAGTCACTACCAAACCTCATAGGTCGACAAGGATGTGTACTACTTCAGAGTGGTACGTAATCCTGTCTTGGAAGTCATGTTGCTAGACAACAATGAACCTACGAGCTATGGAGAAGCGATGGTGGGCCCAGATTCCGACGAATGGCTCGAGGCCATAAAATCTGAGAGGGGATCCATGTATAAAAACAAAGTATAGACTTTGGAAGAACTACTTGATGGTTGTAAGGCTGTTGGGTGCAGATGGATTTTAAAAGGAAAACAGACAATGATGGTAAGTGTCACCATTAAGAAAGCTCGACTTGTCGTTAAGATGTTTTCCGACAAGTTCAAGGAGTTGAATGCGATGAGACTTTCTCACTCGTAGCCATGCTAAGAGTCTGTTGGAATTATATTAGCAGTTACTGCATTATTTATGAAATCTTGCAGATAGGATGTCAAAAACAAACATTGTTTCCTCGACGATTTTCTTGAGGAAAGGTTGTATGTGATACAACCAGAAGGTTTTGTCAATCCTGAAAGATGCTAACAAGTATGCCAAGCTCCAGCAATCCTTCTAAGGACTGGAGTAAGCATCTCGGAGTTGGAATGTACGCTTTGATGAGATGATCAAAGATTTTGGGTTTTTACAAAGTTTATGAGAAACTTGTATTTCCAAAGAAGTGAGTGGGAGCACTATAGAATTTCTGATGAGTATATGTTGTTGACATATTGTTGATCAGAAATGATGTAGAATTTCTGGAAAGCATACAGGGTTATTTGAAAAGTGTTTTTCAATGGAAAACCTGGATTAAGCTACTTGAACATTGAGCATCAAGATCTATAAGGATAGATCAAAAACGCTTAATAATACTTTCAAATGAATACATACCGTGACAAGATTTTGAAGGAGTTCAAAATAGATCAGCAAAGAAGGAGTTCTTGGCTGTGTTACAAGGTGTGAGTATTGAGTAAAACTCGAGACCTGACCACGGCAGAAGAGAGAGAAAGGACGAAGGTCGTCCCGTATGCTTTAGACATAGGCTCTATAGTATGCTATGCTGTGTACCGCACCTGAAGTGTGCCTTGCCATGAGTTAGTCAAGGGGTACAATAGTGATCCAGGAATGGATCACATGACAGCGGTTGAACTTATCCTTAGTAACTAGTGGACTAAGGAATTTTCTCGATTATGGAGGTGGTAAAAGAGTTCGTCGTAAAGGGTTACGTTGATGCAAACTTTGACACTAATCCGGATGACTCTGAGTAGTAAACCGGATTCGTATAGTAGAGCAGTTATTTGGAATAGCTCCAAGTAGCACGTGGTAGCTGCATCTACAAGATGACATAGAGATTTGTAAAGCACACACGGATCTGAATGTTGCAGACCCGTTGACTAAAACCTCTCTCGTAAGAATAACATGATCAAACCCTAGAACTCATTGAGTGTTAATCACATGGTGATGTGAACTAGATTATTGACTCTAGTGCAAGTGGGAGACTGTTGGAAATATGACCTAGAGGCAATAATAAAATGGTTATTATTGTATTTCCTTGTTCATGATAATTGTCTATTGTTCATGCTATAATTGTATTAACTGGAAACCGTAATACATGTGTGAATACATAGACCACAACATGTCCCTAGTAAGCCTCTAGTTGACTAGCTCGTTGATCAATAGATGGTTATGGTTTCCTCACCATGGACATTGGATGTCATTGATAACGGGATCACATCATTAGGAGAATGATGTGATGGACAAGACCCAATCCTAAGCATAGCACAAGATCGTGTAGTTCGTTTGCTAAGAGCTTTTCTAATGTCAAGTATCATTTCCTTAGACCATGAGATTGTGCAACTCCCGGATACCGTAGGAATGGTTTGGGTGTACCAAACGTCACAACGTAACTGGGTGGCTATAAAGGTGCACTACAGGTATCTCCGAAAGTGTCTGTTGGGTTGGCATGGATCGAGACTGGGATTTGTCACTCCGTTTGACGGAGAGATATCTCTGGGCCCACTCGGTATTGCATCATCATAATGAGCTCAATGTGACTAAGTAGTTAGTCACGGGATCATGCATTACGGAACGAGTAAAGTGACTTGCCGGTAACGAGATTGAACGAGGTATTAGGATACCGACGATCGAATCTCGGGCAAGTAAAGTACCGATTGACAAAGGGAATTGTATACGGGATTGCTTGAACCCTCGACATCGTGGTTCATCCGATGAGATCATCGTGGAACATGTGGGAACCAACATGGGTATCCAGATCCCGCTGTTGGTTATTGGCTAGAGAGGTGTCTCGGTCATGTCTGCATGATTCCCGAACCCGTAGGGTCTACACACTTAAGGTTCGATGACGCTAGGTTATAAGGAAGGTTTGTATTTGATTACCGAATGTTGTTCGGAGTCTCGGATGAGATCCCAGACGTCACGAGGAGTTCCGGAATGGTCCGGAGGTAAAGATTTATATATGGGAAGTCACCATACGGTCACCGGAAATATTCGGGGGTATACCGGTATTGTACCGGGACCACCGCAGGGGTTCGGGGGGTCCACCCGCCCCGGAGGGCCTTATGGGCTGTAGGTGGAAGGGAACCAGCCCTTAGTGGGCTGGGCGCCAACCCCCCCTAGGGCCCATGCGCCTAGGGTTTGGGGGGAACCCTAAAGGGGGGCGCCCCCCTTGCTTGGGGGGCAAGCCACCTCCCCTGGCCGCCGCCCCTCCCACCAGATGGGATCTAAGGGGGCCGGGCCCCTCTCCCTTGCCCCTATATATGGTGGAGGGGTGGGAGGGCAGTCACACCTTTCCCAAGGCGCAGCCCCTCCCCTCCCCAACACCTCTCCTCCTCCGCGTGTGCTTGGCGAAGCCCTGCCGGATAACTGTCACTCCACCACCACCACGCCATCGTGCTGTTGGAGCCTTCTTCCTCAACCTCTCCCTCCTCCTTGCTGGATCAAGGCATGGGAGACGTCACCGCTCCGTACGTGTTGAACGCGGAGGTGCCGTCCGTTCGGCGCTTGGATCATCGGTGATTTGGATCACGACGAGTACGACTCCATCAACCCCGTTCTCTTGAACGCTTCCGCTCGCGATCTACAAGGGTATGTAGATGCACTCCTCCCCTCTCGTTGCTAGTAAACTCCATAGATTGATCTTGGTGATGCGTAGAAAATTTTGAATTATTGCTATGTTCCCAACACCTTCGTGGGTGGAGCCCTCCGTGGACTCGCGCAACCGTTACCCTTCGTGGGTTGAAGTCTCCATCAACATGGATGTACGATAGCACCACCTATCGGAACCACGGATAAAAAATCTCCGTGCCAACATTGCGTTTGCTCCCTCAAACTCCTCCCTTTACCTTCATATGCAATTGTTTTACTTTCCGCTGCTACACTCTTAGAATTGCATGTCTAGGTTGATTGCTTGACTTGTGCTAAGTTGCTAAAATCTGCCAAGAACTAAAATTGGGAAAAGGCTAGATTTTTAGTTGGTCAAGTAGTCTAATCACCCCCCTCTAGACATACTTTCGATCCTACAGACGGCAGCCTCACACTGCAGCGAGCCAGTGAACCCTCATACTCCTCTACGCGTGGGCATCCACTGCCGCGTCTTCCCCGGCTCCGCGCCGTCCCCTTCCCAGGCCTCGTCGTCGTCCACCGCCCTTGTGCTCTCGGCGCGGCATGGTCAACATGGTCAAGGAATGACTTCCATCGGAAGAGTACTGTACGTGGAGAGGCTGACAGCTGGGTCCACGGCAGCCGCAAGGAAGTGACTCATTATTACGCGGAAAATAATTATTCCTCCACCTGACAGCAGGGACCCACCGGACGGGCCACCGTATTTGGCAAAAAAACGTTTCCCCCTAACTGCTGGGACCCATCGGACGAGCCACCGTATTTCGTGAAAAAAACGTTCCCCCTGCTGTCAGCTCGGACCCACCGGAAGTGCCTCCTTATTACGCATAAAAAATGAATACTCCCCCTGCTAGTTGGGACCCACCTTGGTGGGTGGCTGACTTGTGGGCCTACTAAGTTGACGGGGACGGAGTGCTTTGTCAACTTAGTCAATATGAACGATTCTAGCTCCAGTGACCGTACGATGTCCATCCAACGGCCGTAGTGCTTCTTCAACCTCTGGTCTTCTTGCTCCAGCCGCCCAAAGCAGCGCCGGTCGTGCCGCATGCTCCTCCCTCCCGTGGCCGGCTGTGCTGCCGCGGAGGCCTCACCGCCCCCTACTATTCCCACCGCTGGCCAGCCCTGCGGCGACGACAGCCTCACACCGCAGCCGAACCAGTGAACCCTCGTACTCCTCTCCGCGCGGGCTTCCACTGCTGCGTCTTCCCCGGCTCTGCGTCGTCCCCTTCCTAGACCTCGCCGTCGTCCACCGCCCCGGTGCTCTCGGCACGGCTTGGTCAACGTGGTCAAGGAACGACTTCCATCGGAAGAGTACTGTACGTGGAGAGGCTGACAGCTGGGTCCACAGCCGCAGCAAGGAAGTGTCTCCTTATTACGCGCAAAATAATTATTCCTCCACCTAACAGCGGGGACCCACCGGACGGGCCACTGTATTTCGCGAAAAAACGTTTCCCCCTGACTTCTGGGACCCACCAGCTACATCTTCGCACGCAAGGAAGTGCGTCCGGGCAAATTCGCCTCCCTGACTGCTGGGACCCACCAGCTACATCTTCGCACGCAAGGAAGTGCCTGACAGTCGGGACCCACCTGGTCG
Organism: Triticum aestivum; assembly: GCF_018294505.1. NCBI lineage: Eukaryota > Viridiplantae > Streptophyta > Magnoliopsida > Poales > Poaceae > Triticum > Triticum aestivum. The sequence goes on along the minus strand of NC_057814.1, from coordinate 165,959,873 downwards.
AAGCGTACGTAGCGTTATCATTCTGGTCGCGAATGTGTACGTACATACTGGTCGATGTAGAGGCGCGCACGTGTCGTAGTAGAGGCGCGCACGTAGCATGTACACGTACGTACAACGGCCAGTGTGCAAGAAAGAAAATACGGCCACGTACGTACATACGGGCAGGGTCTCGAACGCCTATTCGCGCATACGTACGGCCAGGGCTCATGTACATGGCTGGGTCGGAACGGAGAAACTGCGTCGTTGTCGTGTTCATGAGGAGCCAACTGGCTGGGTCGGAATGGAATGCGTCGTCGTGTTCATCGGGAGGGCTTGGACGGAACAGCCGATGGAAACGAGGCCTGGCGTACCGCAGAACGGAGGAAACGGCCTTGTGTTCGACCGGCCACGGTCGAAACGGGATCCTGTTCATCGGGAGGGGTCTGGTGTACCGCAAAACGGAGGAAACGGACCTCCTACGGTCGAAACGGGGGTCCTGTTGATCGGGAGGGGTGTGGCGTACCACAAAACGGTGGAAACGGACTTATGTTGGAGCGCTACGGTCGAAATGAGGGTCCTGTTCACCGGGAGGGATGTGGCGTACCGCAAAACGGGACTCCACGGGCTACTGTTCATCCACCGTCGACCTCCTCCAGCCTCCACCTGCGACTGTTCATCCACGGGCTCCTGTTCATCTAGCCTCCACCTGCGACTGTTCATCTACGGGTTCCTATTCATCCAGCCTCCACCGCGCGCTACTCCACCGGCTACTGTTCAACCAGCCCTCTCCACGGGCTACTGTTCAACCACCCCTTCACGGGCTACTGTTCATCCAGCCCTCCACCATCTACTGTTCATCCAGCCCTCCACGGGGTCCTGTTCATCCAGCCCCAACCGAATCGATCGATCGGGGTCCTGTTCATCCAGAGGCAACACCACGGGGTCCTGTTCATCCACCCCCACCAGGAACTGTTCATCCAAACCCCCCCAACAACGCTCACTGTTCATCCAAACCCCCCAGCAGCACTCACTGTTCATCCAGAGGCAGCATCGATCGGCTTCAGTTAGCAGCAGTAGGGAAGGAATCGCTCGATCGGGTTCAGTTAACAGCCATCGATCGATCGCTCAGGTTTAGTAACACGTAGCCTACAGTGCAATCGCTCGGGTTCAGTTAGAGCCCAACGCCTCGCTCGAGTTCAGTTAGAGCCCAACGCCTCGCACCCACGCGCGTGCGTGCACGAGAGAAACACGCATCGCTCGCCCCCGACCACCCACCGTAACCGGGAACACCCCGATATTTTCCTCGCCCTCGCTTCTACCACGGTTTTTTCCTTCATGGACGGCCCAAAGAATGTCATGCAGCTGTGTCTCCGGCCCGCCCAGGACGAAAAGCCCATTTTCTATCATGATTTTTTGTCATAGAAGTAGGACCCCACAACATCTATGATGATACCGTGTTTTGTCACAATTATTGTCATAGAAGTGTCATAAGTATGATAAATTGTTTTTGTTCGGCCTAAAATGTCACGAATGTGTTTTTATTTTTAGTGAATGGAGGAAGGAGGGGTGGCCGTGGTGGACGGTAGCGGCGGCGGCAACTTCCTGATCCATTCATCCATCTTCATCTCCCACGACAATCAATGGGGAAGAAGACGCTTGAATACAGGTACGTGGGGACCGAGGGGAAGGACGGGATTTACAGATCTAAGAGCTGCTGAATAGAGAGAGTTGGGATTGCGTTGGCCGTCGAGTAAGATGAAGGAGCCATGGAGGGATCTCGCCAGCCTTGTGTCGCATAAGGAATTGTAGCGGGTGACGGCCGAGCGGCCGGCGACGACCTTGTGTCACAGCCACAGGAGGAGTTGGAGTAGCCGAGGGCCGAGCAGCGGCGGTAGCAACGCACAACTCTCAGCGGGAAGAAGCTCCCAAGCTGCGGTTGTGGATCGTCTATCAGTGGAGGCTGTCGGCTTGGAAGAGGAGAGATGCGACGCTGTGCGTGGGCTACAAGATGGATGGGTGGCAGCGGTGTATACGTTGTGTGCCGGCTGGGAGGTGGGGGCGTGGGGATTCGGGCGTGAGGCTGTGAGCACAACTCCACAAGGGTTACGTTGGATTGGGGAGTGGAGCTTGGTGGGTTGGGCTGGTCTGTTTGTGGTATTTTTTTACTGGGCCTTCTATTTTTTGGGGGCTAATCGGGCTACTCGGGTACCGTAACCTGAAACCTGAACTTTCCAAATAAATTTCGGATTTCTAAAACTGTTACCTGATTTAGTGTTTGGGTTTTTGGGGTTTGGGCTTCGGGTATTGAGTTTTATGCCTATCGTGACTATATTACTAGACACCAGTATTATGCTGTTGTAATTTGTTACAATCATAAGATTTTTTTTCGGGGCTTCCAAGTAGGGCCTTAGTTTGTATGTGTGTGCGCATCGCCCTCTCATGGCCACTTGCCAGCCGCCATCACCCATTCAATCAAGTGTCGCCAGCTGTGCACCCCTGCCCATGCCGGCGCCGACCGGCAGGTAACTGGAATATTATACTCCTATATGTATTTCAATTTTGTTTAAGATACAACCCATCTACCTTAAGTACATCTACGTATATCAATTTTGTCTGATTTTTTTAAAATTGTATTACCATGGAATTCAAAATTAAGGTTATTACAATTGGGAATGAAATTAATGGAATTTGCCAAAAAAATATTGACATCTATTTGAATTATTTCTAGGTTGCGCACAACGAAAAGACATAATGTTGAGCGTACAGTTTTATCAATATGCTTCACTCACTGTCTTTACTCATACATCGGCAAACACATATATTGTAACTCTTTGTGCACATGCACAAACATATTAACCGGCGAAAATATTGGAGAATTTATGGAAAGATTTCTTAATGGGTTAAGATCTCAGCACAAGATGATAATGCTGAATGGTGATTGTATTTTTTTAATTGTTTGTATATTTCTTATGTTCTATTGTTCAGCTTTACATAGTTATCTATTATTTTAAATGGAAAGCTTCATTTTGGTAATTATTTTAAAATACACTAGTAGAAACAGAGGCTTCCATACGCCCCCATTAGTCCCTAAAATAATCGAACCGCGACAAAAGGGGTCTTTAGTCGCGGTTCGGGAGGAGACCCGCGACCAACTATCTGGGCCCAGCGCGCTCGGTCGACAGCTGGCGGACGGGAGGGGCTTTAGTCCCGGTTGGCCTGGCCAACCGGGACTAAAGGTCCTCAGGCTGGCCCGAAGGCCTTTAGTCGCGGTTGGCCAGGCCAACTGGGACTAAAGGCCCATCCCTAAATATAGGACTCAGCTCACTTCACTTAGCCACAATTCAGAAGGGGGGTGGTGGGTTTGCTTTTGGTTCCTCCTATGCACACAAGGTCTTCGATGAAATGCCCGAGAGCATGAAACAAACATGATATGAAGTGTCCGAGCCACACTTGAGCTTTCTCATTTATTTTTCCTCCGCGATCGCGGTTAGCAACTTGAACCTTTCATGTGTCATTGATAAAATATGCATGTGTGTAGTTCATTGTTTAATTTGTATTATTTCTAGCTAGTTAGTTTAACAAATGCATGATGGTTAATTATATACTTTATATAATAATAATGCAGATGAATCGGCAATGGATGTACGGTTCCCGACTCTCCGGCGAGTTCACTACGGGTTTGAAAGATTTCCTCGTAGTGGCAAATGCGAACAAGCAGCGAGGTTTTATTATCTGTCCATGTGCTGTCTGTAAGAATCAGAAGGGTTACTCCTCCTCAAGAGACGTTCACATGCACCTGCTTCGGCACAGTTTCATGCGAAGCTATAATTGTTGGACCAAGCATGGAGAAAGAGGGGTTAGAATGGAAGAAGATGAAGAAGGGGATGATATCGATGACAACTATCATGATCATTTCGGTGATACTTTCATGGAGGATGATGCTGAAGGTGGGGAAGGGTTAGGTGAAGGTGAAGAAGAGGCACATGATGAGCCCGCTAATGATCTTGGTCGGACCATTGCTGATGCACGGAGACGCTGCGAAACTGGCAAGGAGAGGGAGAATTTGGATCGCATGTTAGAGGATCACAAAAAGTCGTTGTATCCAGGATGCGATAATAGTCTGAAAAAGCTGGGCTGCACACTGGATTTGCTAAAATGGAAGGCACAGGAAGGTGTAGCTGACTCATCATTTGAAAATTTGCTGAAAATGTTGAACAATATGTTTCCGAAGAATAATGAGTTGCCCGCCAGTACGTACGAAGCAAAGAAGGTTGTCTGCCCTCTAGGTTTAGAGGTTCTGAAGATACATGCATGCATTAATGACTGCATCCTCTACCGCGGTGAATACGAGAATTTGAATGAATGCCCTGTATGCACTGCATTGCGTTATAAGATCAGAGGCGATGACCCTGGTGATGATGTTGAGGGCGAGAAACCCAGGAAGAGGGTTCCCGCCAAGGTGATGTGGTATGCTCCTATAATACCATGGTTGAAACGTTTGTTGAGGAACAAAAAGCATGCCAAGTCGTTGCGATGGCACAAAGAGGACCGTAAGTCCGACGGGGAGTTGAGACACACCACTGATGGAACGCAATGGAGAAAGATCGACAGAGTGTTCAAAGATTTTGCAGCTGACGCAAGGAACATAAGATTTGGTCTAAGTACTGATGGCATGAATCCTTTTGGCGAGCAGAGCTCCAGCCATAGCACCTGGCCCGTGACTCTATGCATCTACAACCTTCCTCCTTGGTTGTGCATGAAGTGGAAGTTCATTATGATGCCAGTGCTCATCCAAGGTCCAAAGCAACCCGGGAACGACATCGATGTGTACCTAAGGCCATTAGTTGATGAACTTTTACAGTTGTGGAACAGACCTGGTGTACGTGTCTGGGATGAGCACAAAGGAGAGGAATTTGACCTACGAGCGTTGCTTTTTGTAACCATCAACAATTGGCCTGCTCTCAGTAACCTTTCGGGACAGACAAATAAGGCATACAATGCATGCACGCACTGCTTACATGAGATTGAAAGTGTACGTTTGGGTAATTGTAAGAAGAACGTGTACCTGGGTCATCATCGATTTCTTCCCCGAAATCATAACGTAAGAAAGAAAGGCAAGCATTTCAACGGCAAGGCAGATCACCGGCCGAAGCCTGCGGAACGTACTGGTGCTGAGATATTTGATATGGTCAAGGATTTGAAAGTCATCTTTGGAAAGGGTCCTGGCGGACAATCAGTTCCGCGGGGAGTTGACGGGCACGCACCCATGTGGAAGAAGAAATCTATATTTTGGGAGCTAGAATATTGGAAAGTCCTAGATGTCCGCTGTGCAATCGACGTGATGCATGTTACGAAGAATATTTGCGTGAACCTGCTAAGCTTCTTGGGCGTGTATGGGAAGACAAATGATACAAAGGAAGCACGGCAGGACCAGCAACTTTTGAAAGACCCAGATGACCGGCATCCGGAATGGTTTCAAGGTCGTGCCAGCTACGCTCTTACCAAAGAAATATGTTCGTAACCGTGCTAGGCCAGAAGGAAGCATCGTCAAGGGCTATGGAAATGAGGAGGTAATTGAGTTCTGTATTGACTATGTTCCTGACCTTAAGCCGATTGGTATTCCTCAATCGCGGCACGAGGGGAGACTAAGTGGAAAAGGCACCATCGGAAGGAAATCAACGATATGTATGGACGGTCATTCTATGACTGAAGCACACCACACAGTTCTACAAAATTCCAGCTTGGTGGCTCCGTACTTCGAGCAACACAAGAATATTTTACGCTCGGACAACCCGGGGAAGCCTGAATCCTGGATTAGAAAGGCCCACATGGAGACTTTCGGTAGTTGGTTGTGAAAACATTTAATGAATGACAATGATGTTGGAGATCAGCTGTACATGTTGGCCAAGACACCATCTTCGACTATAACGACTTTCCAAGGGTACGAGATAAATGGGAATACATTTTACACCATCGCCCAAGATAAAAAGAGCACCAACCAAAACAGTGGTGTCCGCTTTGATGCAGCAACCGAGAATGGGCAAAAGGTCACATATTATGGTTACATAGAGGAGATATGGGAACTTGACTATGGACCCTCCTTTAAGGTCCCTTTGTTCCGGTGCAAATGGTTCAAGCTAACAGGAGGTGGGGTAAAGGTGGACGAGCAATACGGAATGACAATGGTGGATTTCAACAATCTTCGTTACCTTGACGAACCATTCGTCCTTGCCAAAGATGTCGCTCAGGTTTTTTATTTGAAGGACATGAGTAGCAAACCGAGGAAACGGAAAGATAAGAAAACGATCAGTACATCATGCGATGATCCAAAGCGCGACATTGTTCTTTCAGGGAAAAGAAACATCATGGGAGTGGAGGACAAGACAGACATGTCAGAAGATTATAATATGTTTGGTGAAATTCCGCCCTTCAAAGTGAACACTGACCCAAGCATTAAGTTAAATGATGAGGATGCTCCATGGATACGGCACAATCGTAAGCAAGCAGGGACACAAGGGAAGAATTGATGTGTAATAATTTATTGTACCAAACTTTGTTGAATGGATCATGTGAATTAAAACGTACGATGGCGAATCCGGATGATTTGTATTTGGTCGATGAACTGAATGATGTATCAAACCTTTTGTCAAACCTTCAAGGGATCGATGAACTGAATTTTTTGATATATTATTTGTATTTTTAAGATTTTAAAATGAATTAGTTTTATTTTTCTGAATTTTTTGATATATTATTTGTATTTTTAAGATTTTAAAATGAATTAGTTTTATTTT
>NC_057814.1:165952763-165953093 GCF_018294505.1 Triticum aestivum | reverse complement strand
ATTTTTTGTATTTTTAAGATTTTAAAATGAATTAGTTTTATTTTTCTGAATTTTTTGATATATTATTTGTATTTTTAAGATTTTAAAATGAATTAGTTTTATTTTATTGAATTTTTTGATATATTATTTGTATTTTTAAGATTTTAAAATGAATTAGTTTTATTTTTCTGAATTTTTTGATATATTATTTGTATTTTTAAGATTTTAAAATGAATTAGTTTTATTTTATATGAAAAAGGACCTTTAGTCGCGGTTCGTGACACGAACCGCGACTAAAGGCTCTTTCCGCGCGGGAACGAAAGCGGCGCGAAAGAACCTTTAGTCCCGGTT
>NC_057814.1:165949960-165952094 GCF_018294505.1 Triticum aestivum | reverse complement strand
GAAGAAAAGGAAAAACAAAATAAGAAAAGGAAAAAGAAAAGAAAAAAAAAGGAAAAACAAAATACTTGGCAGTGCTCAAACAAAAACTTCTATGCAAATTAGTGCTCAATAATCTTATTTTTGAATTCCTCCTCCTCTATGTCCCCTTAATCTTATTTTTTAATTCCTTTATACTTAATTAATTTTTACTACATGCAGGAGTGACATATGGCGGACGATAGAGCCGAGCCGCTTAGGGATCCGGAGGCTGAACGTTATTTAATGGACATCATAAACAACGAGATTCCTTATGTGCCGGGCTCAGAATATGAGCAAGAAGAGGATGTAGTCTCTTCTTTTCTGAACCTTGATGGTGGAACAGACATTGTCGATGATCAAGAAGGTGAAGGAACGGACATTGTCGACGGAGGTCAACCGTCAACAAACGACGATCTCGAATTGAAAGTAGCAACCACCTCCGGCGAGGTATATATATATACATTGAGCCTCTCGTGATACAAACTTACTGAAATGTGAATACATATGTATTAACGTGCGCGACTCTCTTTCTTTTTTTAGTCCTCGGCCGGATCGAGTACGACAAAGCGTGGCAAATCCAAGGCGATGAAAACAGGAGAAACATATGCCATTGATTTTGTCAGTGAAACCGGCAAGCCCCTACAGCACACCTCAAAGTTTATCAACCAATGCGGAGTCGTTGTTAGAGACAACGTCCCGATCACCGTCCAGGAATGGAAGGAGCCAAAGAAGGCACGTCTTGGTTTCAGTTTTGTTGACAAGAGAACGAAAAAGGATTGCTGGAGAAAGCTTATGGAACATTTCATTCTACCTCCAGAATACAACAAAGTCGATGAATTTGGTAACGAGGTTCCGGGTGGACGTGAGAGGATGAGGCTAGTTAAAGAGTTCGCTCTTCAGAAGATGGGCGAAGCATTCCGGAACTTCAAGAAAAATTTAACCCGTGACTATGTCAACAAGGGCAAGACTCCGGATTTCAATGGACAACATGAGAAACTGAAAGATGATTGGCCAGAATTTGTGAGGCAAAAGAAATCGGAGCATTTCAAGGAAATATCGAAAAAAATAAGGATAATGCGAGTAAGAAAAAGTTCCATCATATTATGGGGCCAGGAGGATACCGCCTTTCGGAGCCTAAGTGGCAGAAGATGGAGGAGGACCTGAGGGTGCGAGGAATCCCTATAGGTACAGAGGGATGGGACCCAAGGGCCAAAAGCTGGTGGTACGGGCATGGGGGATCGCTAGACCCGGAGACAGGGGTGTGTGTTCACCGGAAGAAAAAGTTTGCTCCCACCGAAGCCCTTATTGACGCAATGACCCAAGCTCAAGAGGGCTTGATCAAGTTCAACAGAGAGAAAGACGCACAGACAACAGCCCTCGGGAATGATGAACACGGAGGACGTGTACGAGGCAAAGGCAGAATTCTGTGGAAAGTAGGGTTTTCCCAGGACAATGACCCGTACTATTACAGAAGCCGTAAGAGAAAGACGGACCGGGATGCAGATCTTTTGGCGAAGTTTGCATCGGAACTCCATGAGTTGAAGCAGACCGTGCATGAACTAGTAAAAGAAAAATTGGCTGCAGGGCCGCATGAAGATCATGAAGCGGATCGCGGAAGCCAGCAGCGGAGAAGCAGCGTGGCTTCCACGGATGCCCCGCCTAGTGCTAATGCACCGATGATCGAGATTCGTGCACCGGAGCCTCACTACCCCGTGGATGATGTAAAGGAGATGAAAGAATGTGATCTACATTATCCCGTGGGGAACGTTTCCACGAAGGTAGCTACCAGCAGTGCTTTACCCTGTACACCTGGAGCACTCCACCACAACAACCCCATTGCATATGGCTATGCTCGTGTCACGGTGGAAGACATAGTCCAAGGGTTTGAGGATCTGGAGATTGACAAAGCTACACCCGAAGGGGAGAGAAGACTTGGAGATGTCAAGCGCCAGATCATTCTATGGAAAAAGAAGTACATAGTGTTTCCAGGCGAGGCGCCAAGGCTAACAAGTCCACCCCCCTCCGATGGTGGTGGTGGTGGCGGTGGTGGTGGTCGTGGTGGTTCACCTACACCTCCTTCACGCCATTCGACGCCGTCCCCCGATCCACAACCTCC
>NC_057814.1:165935874-165949618 GCF_018294505.1 Triticum aestivum | reverse complement strand
GACGCCCCCCAATCCACCTCCGGCGAAGAAGCAGAAGCAGGCGGACAGCAAGGAAACCCGCTCCTGGACTATTAACCCGGACCCTTATGTACCTAAGACCACAAGGGTACCGGAGCCATCACTGAAGCCTCTCCTCCCAAGGCCTTGGGAACTTAGTGAAGCTGAAACCAAATTGGCCGCGTCTGCTCATTATGAGAAATGGAAGGCGGATATGAAGGCGATAAAAGAGCCTGAGCCCAAGCAAGTATTCACTGCGAAGCAAAAGAAGTGGGCTAAGGATTTTTTGACGACACCGTCCCAAGCCGAGCTGAATATGCCTGACGACTATGGACATGAGCTTCGTAGGCAAGCAAAAATATTGAAGGAGGAGAAAGAAGAAAGTAAAAAAGAGGGAAACAAGTTGACCAGCTCGGGATGCAGAATAAACAATCGATCCCCCCGCTCATAGTGAAAGCCGGTCCGGAAGAGGACCCCGAGATCATAGCAGCTGCGGCAGCACTTGGATTGACTGTAGCGAGTGCCATGAAACAAGCGTCCGAGATGGGTTTGACTCTTCGTGCCTTCTTAGGCCTTGAGGATGCGCCAGTATGTGAGATAGCATTACAATATGTGCGGAATGGGCCTCTCGTCGAGCCTGCACGGGAAAAGAGTCTACCACCACAAATGCGAAATCTGCTACGTTGGTACAAGCAATTCATAACATGGGCCGACAAATAATATGTTTACGCGGATGTTACAGAGGAGCATCACACCAAACGGTACTCTGTACAAGTTCATATGAGTGAATTGTTCCAGCTGTTCAATCTGCGCGAGCTCGACAAATCTATGCTAAGTTGCTACGTTCTGTAAGTGATTTATTTCTACCTCATCTCGTTCTTCAATGCCTGCACTATATATATATATATATATATATTGTCCTAACTATATTGTTGCGTACGCTATTATGCATATTGAAGATTTGGGAATGCAAAATAAGAAACATCCATGATGTTGGGTTCATTGACCCACATATCGTTAATGGACATGTGTTACAAAATCACCCCGAAGACGTGGAGAAAGACTTGTACAAGTTTCTTAGAAAGCATCAACTCAAAAGTCATATTCTATTTCCGTACCATTTTGGGTGAGTGTTTCTCTCTTGTGCCCATTCTCTTTTGTTTACTCCATGCATGGTATGTCTAATCGATGAGTTATGCATGACTGTGCATGTAACGTGTCCGCAGGTTCCACTGGATTCTGCTAAATATTGAACTTCACACCTCCAGAGTTCTAATCATGGACTCTATGGATTCGGATCCAGAGCGTTGGGCCGACATGAGAAAAATGCTGCAAAAGTAATTATTTTCAATCATTTGAGCTCTATATCGATCGGTCTCTTTCGTTCATTTCCTAATATCAAGTAACTAATAACTCCCTTGTTCATTTAATTTTCTTTGCCCTGTAGGGTTTGGAGACGGTTCTCAGAAGAAATTGTCGGTGAATTCAAACATGAGCTAGATTTTAGAAGGTTAGTTAATGTGGATAAGCAGCCACCGGGGACCAATCTATGTGGATACTATGTTTGTGAGAACATCCGGAGACACACCTCTGAGCGGAAGGCATCGGATAGCGTGCGGAAGGCGACGGATAACTTGCGGAGTAGGCTTAGTCTAGAAGCTCGCTTCCGACCAATTGAAGATGAATTAGCAGGATTTTTCATGAGGGAAGTCATCAATCCTAAAGGAGAACACTATACCGAGGACGAAGAAATTTATATGCATACCCGAGATTGAAACTTGTTCAAAGTTGTATATGGTCATCCATCCTAATTGTGTATGGAAACTTGTTCGAAGTTGTATATGGTCACCCGAGATTGAATATATATTATATATTCCTCTTGAATTCTTCTTGTTTGAAATTTCATATGCATGTATATAGTAGCGTAGAATATGTGTACTGAAACTTCATCAAAATTAAAATAAAACACAAAATAAAATATAAAAGAAATAAAACACTACAAATTAAAAAGAAACCAGGTTTAGGGGGGCTAAAACCCTAAACCTGCAGAGGAGGCCTTTAGTCCCGGTTAGCGACGAGAACCGGGACTAAAGGTCCTCCGCCCCGACGGACTCCTGGCGCCCACGTGGACGGGCCTTTAGTCGCGGTTCGTAAGAGGCGCGACTAAAGGGGGGGGGGGCTTTAGTCGCGCATATTTAGTCCCGGTTGCACAGCCAGGATTAATGGCCTTTGCGAACCGGGACTAAAGGCCCATTTTCTACCAGTGATATCAAACCTTTTAAGTCGTTGCATGTGCTACTTTTATGTGTATTATTGCTTGGTATCTACCAATTTATCAGGCTATACTGTTTACATGGACACCGGGACATTTTAGTTCTGGGTCTGCCCAAAGATGGAGAGTCCCTTCTTTTTTTATAATACGAGGAGTCCGGCTAGCACACAAACACATTATTTTTCTTTTTTGTTTAGAAAATAAGACGTACAAATTAGTTGAAAAAGTAAACAACGGAACGCCAATTTGGAATAAAAAGGACCAACACAAACCATCTCCATGATGAGTGCAACATTGATACGTGAAAAGCAATCTATGGGAAATCTTATCCATGATAAAAAGAAAGCACCCAAATGCACCCATAACACGCTAGCTGAGTCCAACGTGGACACATAAAAAACTTTTTTTTGACATTCGACACCTCCTTTATTAATTGACTACAATTGTAGCATCAGAAACCAGAAGAGGAACAACATCCATCGGGGCTGCTTCCATCCATACATCAGGAGGAGTGAATCTAGCTAGTCTAGCTAATTCGTGGGCTACTTTATTGTTCTCTCTATAACAATGTTCAAAAACAATATTATTGAAATCTAAGGAAATGAAAAAACAATCATCAAAGATCGCGCTGGCCACCGAAGATGAGTATCCCTCTTTGAGTGCTGAAATAACCTCCACGCTGTCTGAATTCACTTCAATTTTGCTGCACCCAACTGTACGTGCGAGGTTGAGTCCAAACCTAACTGCAATGGCCTCTGCAGTGAAAGCATCATAGCATATTTCCAGTTTTACATTCGCGGCAGCTGTGAATTTACCATTATGGTCTCTGATGACAGCACCAACAGAACCTTCAAGTGAATCGGGATCAAATCCCGCATCCACGTTTAGTTTGACGTAATCCGTCCTTGGTCTTGTCCAGCCACCCATGAAAATTCTCGGCTTTGAGGAACACGCAGCAGTAAAGTTTGCCGCCAAGGCTCGAACAGCAAGGTTGATCTGTGCCGCAGATTGTGGAACATCTCCATGTGTAATCTTCCTCCTTTCCCACCACAAAAACCAACAGCATGTAGCAACAGTTTCTCTCGGTTTTGGCAGACCTAGCACATGGACATGATTGTCTGGTAAGCTGAGAAGAAATTCCAACACTACCTCGCCGGACACACTAATCTGTAGTCCATTCTTTATCACATCCAGCACTGCCAGGAGTTTCCATACCTGCACCGCAATAGGGCATTCAAAAAGAAGGTGGCGGATGCTCTTTGGTCCTTGATTGCATACTGGGCAGTGTGGCTTGATCTTGATATGTCTATCAGCAAGAATGGAACGGCATGGAATAGCACTAAGAAGTACTCTCCAGACAAATTTTTTAATCTTTGATGGGCAACTCGGACTCCACACCAAATCCCAAGTAGGTGTTGGCGCGGATGAGCACTCCATGTCCTGCAGATTGTGGCCAAACTTTGCTTCCCACACGGTATGATATGCTGATTTCACCGTGAACACTCCTGTTTTAGTGAAGCTCCATGCTACAAAATCTGTCATTTCATGTACTGGAAGAGGGATTGCAAGAATTCTCTGAGCATCAACACTACAAAAAGTTTGGTTCACAAGCAGCGAATCCCAGTCACCTGACACTGGATCAATAAGTTCTGACACCCGCGAGAGGAGATGATTTCCTCTACTAGATATAACTTTCCTGGATGGTGATTGTGGGATCCAACTATCCTCCCATATCTTAATTTTTTGACCATCACCCACCCTCCAAATGTGTCCATGTTTCAAAGTTTCCACGCCTGCCATTATGCTTTGCCACGTATAAGAAGCCTTCTTGTTCAACCTAGCATTCATAAGGTCATCATTAGGATAATATTTTGCTTTAAGAATCTTTGCACAGAGAGATTCGGGATCATCAATAAGCCGCCATGCTTGTTTAGCCAATAGCGCCAAATAAAAACAATGGATGTCTCAAAACCCGATTCCTCCTCTGCTCCTTGGGATGCACATCTTCCACCAAGTAAACCAGTGCATTCTCTTGTGTGACGCATCCTCACCCCACCAGTAACGCGAGATCGCATATGTAATTCCTTTGCAGATTTTCTTAGGAATTTTAAACACCGACATCGCGTACGTTGGTATGGCTTGTCCAACAGCTTTGATAAGCACTTCCTTATCTCCAGAAGACAAACATTTTTCCTTCCACCCTGACAATTTCAAGATCAATCGATTGATTAAGTACTGAAAACTCTCAGATTTGTCCAGTCCTAGGGTTGTGGGCAACCCCAAATATTTGTCATTCAGAGCCTCCGTCATGATATTAAGAATAGTGCAGACTTGAGACTTGATGTTTGCATCCGTAGTAGGGCCGAAAAAAATACTGGATTTATCCACACTCACCAACTGGCTAGAAGCACCACAATAAGAATCCAGAACAGATTTCAAACTTATCGCATTCGACACATTAGCTTTCATCAGAATTAAGGAGTCATCAGCAAACAAGAGATTTGTAACAGAGGATGCATATCGACAAACCTTAATCCCCACAATCTCACCTGATTGCTTTGCATGGTTCAGTAGTGCTGCCAGTCCCTCAGTAACCAGCAAAAATAAGTAGGGTGATAATGGGGCACCCTGGCGAAGGCCACACGAGGGTTTGATAGTATCTGTTTCAACCGAATTGTATCTTACTCTGTACTCCACGGATGATACACAAACCATGACCATATTAACCCAATCAACCCTGAATCCTAGTTTTAATAGCATTGCCTCCCAGAAAACCCACTCAACACGATCATAGGCTTTATGCATATCCAATTTTACCGCACACCATCCCTCTTTACCTTTTTTCTTCTGTTTAATTGCATGGAGACTCTCATAGGCTATTAAGACATTGTCAGTGATGAGCCTCCCTGGAACAAAGGCACTCTGTGTGGGACTAATGATTTCTGGGAGCAAAATTTTCAGTCTTGCAGCAATCATCTTTGAAATAGTTTTATAGACCACATTGCACAAGCTAATAGGTCTGAACTGTGTAACTTTCTCAGGTGTGTTTACCTTGGGGATCATAACAATAGTTGTGTCATTCCATCCTGGTGGCATCACCTGTGAGTTAACTGCAGTAAGAACTTCCATCACAAGATATTCCCCTAGCATTGGCCAAAACCTCTTATAAAAAACTGCATGCAATCCATCCGGCCTGGGAGCTTTGAGGTCACCACTCGAGAACAAAGCTTTCCGAACCTCCTCTGCCGTGTAGGGAGTCATAAGAGCAATATTCATGTCCTCCGTTACACGACGTTGTACCTTGGACAACACATTCAGGTCCGGCTGCTGCACCTGTGCTGTGAATAGAACAGAAAAGTAATCTGAAATAATGGTATTAATGTCCTCCTCAATTTCCTTCCACACTCCGGTGTCATCAAGTAACTTCTTAATGCAATTCCTCTTCTTATGTGCCGAAGCTGATTTATGAAAGTAAGTTGTGTTACGGTCTCCATGCAATAGCCAATTTGCTCTACCACGTTAGAACCAGATATGCTCTTCTTGATCCAGCAGGTTTTCAATCAAAACCTGGATATCTTTCATTTTCTGCCGGCTCTCAGCAGTGTTCGGCCCCCTCCTGACCTTCTTCAAGTCTTTCTTTAACTTATTTATTCTCTTCTTGGGACTCTTGAGGGTCTCACGATCCCACTCGTGCAAATCATTCAGCACAGCCTTTGTGCGGTCCTCTAGGGAGGGACCTAATCCAGCTAACTTGGCACGCTCCCAAGCCGAATTGATAATCTCGTTCACTGTCCCTTCGTCCAACCAGCGGGCTTCAAACATTCGTTTCCGATTTTGCTGTTGCCCCATGAGCCCTTTGAAATACTCAGTGTCAAGCAAAATAGGCCTGTGGTCCGAGTGGATATGATGTTCATGCACTAAGGCCGCATAAGGAAAATTTTCTGCCCACATCTCGTTGCACAGAGCCCTGTCAAGACGCTCTCTAACAGCTCCTCGGCTCCATGTGAAAGTATCACCAATCATCATCACTTCCTGTAACCCGCAGTCCTCGATGCAATCTCTGAAATCCCGCATGTAGTGATCAGGTCGGATATTACCACCTTCCTTTTCACTCATGTTGGTAATTTCGTTGAAGTCGCCAATGATCATCCATGGCCCAGAATTATTTGTGTGGATGTCTCGCAAGTACGTCCAAGAGAGGTGTTTCCTCTCCCAACTCGGTTCTCCATAGAATCCTGTAATTCGCCAAGCTGGGTTACTCCCATCCATCACTATGCCATCAATAAAATTATCCGAGGAATAATTCAAAACCACTTCATTTGCTAAGTTGTAGTAGAGTACAAGTCCACCAGCACGACCATCACTGGCCACTAAGTGAAACTGATTAAATCCTAACTTAACTCTCAAAACTTCTGCCTTATTTTTGCTCAGATGTGATTCCGACAGAAACACCACATCCGCTTTCAGCCGCCCTTGGAGATCCAAGAGCTCTCTAATTGCTGTGGGCGAAAGCATTTCACGGCAATTCCATGCTAAGGTTTTCATTGCTCCCGGCGATCCTCCAGCTTCCACTCGACAGGCGCCGACGAAATCTGTTGAACTTCATGTAGTAAAGACGAAAATCTTGACAAAGCAAGAGACGATAAACCGATCACAGAACCTCACACAACAGAGATCCGCGCCGGGACAAACAAGCCAGCACCACACCGTAGCGTGCTGGGACTGCATACAACTCCGGTGAGACCGTAGCCAAGATCACCACCCAATCTAGTTAGCACACATGCCTTTTTATGCCCGCACTTTCCATGGACTACAAGGCCCAGCAGAGGAGCAGGAGAAGAACAGCAGACGACGCCTACACCAGCGCCGGATTTGTTGCCGCCCACGCCGCCGGGGGCGGCGGCGCCGAAACCTCAGCACGGTCGCCCTTGCGATCGCCCAAACTACAAAACTTGATCACGTGCAAATCAGAAAAAGCATGCACAAGTAAATCTGCCTACCTACAAGAAAATGTACATGCAGGGAGTGCGGCGTTTCTGTTCCCGAGCTCATCTGCACCCACCTTGACGGAAAAAATCAAAATAAATACTTAAATTTTTAAAAAATCCCAATTTTTTGTGCATGGTAGATAAGTTTTTGCGTGAGGTGCTCAGGTGTCCAAATTTAAACTCATTTGGACATCTGAGCAACTCTCGGCAAAAAAGACAAATTTAGGGTCTGTAAAAAAGTTTACTGTTCACAACTGTTCTGATCCGATTTCTTTCTTTTGCCGAGAGCTGCTCAGATGTCCAAATAAGTTGAAATTTGGAGCGAACCTCACACATAAACTTGTCAATCACATAATTTTTTTGGATATTTTTTAGTATTCATGTTGATTTTTTCGACCGGGTGCAGATGAGCCTAGGCACCGAATCAGGTTTTTTACATGCAGGAGCTATATTTGCCACATATATGTTTGTACGTCCAGACCAGGTACACACGGGGCATCAAATGCACAGTTGATCAAGATTTTAAGTTGTTTAAAATAGTAATATGCTACCTTTTGTGTGTGGGGTGTGAACTTATCTGTCGTACCTTATGGTTCTTGTGGTTTGCTTTATATATAAATAAAGCGGGGCGAAAGCCTGTTTAGATAAATACATTATTAAGTAGATGGATAAACAATACTACTTTATTTATATGTGAATTGGAAATAATAAAAATAAACAAAAAAATTATGTGTTTCCTTTATATAAAATTCAGAATTAAAGCTCGCTCCTAATTAAAATATAGAAAGGTGTTTTCTTTCATGACCTATCAAGTGTCCTTTTAATCATTTCACATTTACATAATGAGTTGTGTAGAAACTATACTCTGCCTTGTGACTGGTATAACCTTGGGTTCATAAGCATGCGGCTAGCCCTTGAGTGAATTGTCATTGGTAACGACAAGGGTAATCTTCATGTCATCCTTGCGCGATTTGTAAGCTGGTAGTATTCACAACTTTGCATTAAAGTCACTGGTTGGGGGGACGGAGGGGAAGTGATCTGGCAAACTCAGCTACATCCGGTTGCGTCGAGTGTGTAGTACATTTTGAAGGAAATATGCCCTAGAGGCAATAATAAAGTTATTATTAATTTCCTTATTTCATGATAAATGTTTATTATGCATGCTAGAATTGTATTAACCGGAAACTTAGTACATGTGTGAATACATAGACAAAACATAAGTGTCCCTAGTATGCCTCTACTTGACTAGCTCGTTTATCAAAGATGGTTATGTTTCCTAACCATAAACATGTTGTCATTTGATGAACGGGATCACATCATTAGGAGAATGATGTGATGGACAAGACCCATTCGTTAGCTTAGCATTATGATCGTTACAGTTTCATTGCTACTACTTTCTTCATGACTTATATATGTTCCTCAGACTATGAGAGTATGCAACTCCCGAATATCGAAGGAACACTTTGTGTGCTATCAAATGTCACAACGTAAATGGGTGATTATAAAGATGCTCTACAGGTGTCTCCGAAGGTATTTGTTGGGTTGGCATAGATCGAGATTAGGATTTGTCACTCCGTGTTTCGGACAGGTATCTCTGGGCCCTCTCGGTAATGCTCATCACTATAAGCCTTGCAAGCAATGTGACTAATGAGTTAGTTGCGGGGTGAAGTATTACGGAACGAGTAAAGAGACTTGCCAGTAACGAGATTGAACTAGGTATGATGATATCGACGATCGAATCTCGGTCAAGTAACACACCGATGACAAAGGGAACAACGTGTGTTGTTACGCTTTGACCGATAAAGATCTTCATAGAATATGTAGGAGCCAATATGAGCATCCAGGTTCCGATATTGGTTATTTATTGGAGATGTGTCTTGGTCATGTCTACATAGTTCTTGAACCCGTAGGGTCCGCACACTTAACGTTTGATGACGATTTGTATTATGAGTTATGTGATTTGATGACCAAGGTTTGTTCGGAGTTCCAGATGAGATCACGGACATGACGAGGAGTCTCGAAATGGTCGAGAGGTAAAGATTCATATATTGGAAGGTTGCATTCGGACATCGGAATGGTTCCGAGTGATTCGGCATTTTTCGGAGTACCGGGAGGTTACCGGAACCCCCCGGGGAAAGATATGGGCCTTATGGGCAATAGGAGGCAGGCTAACCAGCCCACAAGGGGCTGGTGCGCCCCCCAGAAGGGAGGAGGCCGAATTGGACTTGGGAAGGGGGCGCCACCCCCCTTTCCTTCTCCTACTCCCTCTCCTTCCCCTTTCCCCCCTCTAGTAGAAGGAAAAAAGGGTGGGGCCGAATCCTACTAGGACTGGAGTCCTAGTAAGACTCCCCACTCCCTGGCGCCCCCCTTGTTGGCTGGCCTCCTCCTCCCCTTCTTTATATATGGTGGCAGGGGGCACCCCAAAGGCACAACAGACAATTGTCTTAGCCGTGTGCGGTGTAACACCCCGCATGTAACTTGCCATATTTGTAACTCCGACTCTTGTCATTTTCGGCTATGTGCTATGATATTCCCTCCGTGGTCGGGTTTTGTTTTTCGTTTTTGCATTTTGTTCATGTCATGCATTTGCATACGTGTTCGTCTCTTGCATCCGAACATTTTCCCCGTTGTCCGTTTTGCAATCCGGCGCTCCTATCTCCCCCGGTGCACCCCTTTCGTTTTCTTTCGTGTGCGGGTGTAAAACTTTCTCGGAATGGACCGAGGCTTGTCAAGTGGCCTTATTACACCACCCGGAGACCATCGGTCAAGTTTCGTTCCATTTGGAGGTCGTTTGGTACTCCAACGGTTAACCGGGCAACCGCAAAGTCCATTTGAGTGTCCAGCAAAAACCCCCCTAAAAACCAGCCCAAAACCCACCAATCCATGCTCTAGGTCGTTCGAACACGATCGTGTGGGCGAAAACCGCACCTCATTTGGACTCTCCTAGCTCCCTCTACCTATAAAACTCCATCCCCTCCCGTATACATCTGCAGTCCAAACCCTAACCTCGCCCTCCGACGCCGGCGGACGTGTCCGCCCACGCCGGACAAATCTCCGCCGCCGCCCGCGCCCAACCGGGAAGCGCCACGTGGCCCGCGCCGTCCCCGCGCCGCCGGCCCGCCGGGCCCGTACGCCGCCCCCGAGCCCGTTCCCGAGCCCGCGGCTCCCCCGCCGCCCGCGCCCTCCCGTCGCCAGCGCCGCGCCGCCGCCGCGCCCCGCAGCTTCCCCGTCGGCACCGCCCGCCGCCCCATCGCCGGCGCTCCTATCTCCCCCGGTGCACCCCTTTCGTACTTGTAACGCCCACGATGCGGCTATATCTCCCACGTGTCGAGGTATGTCTTAGAGGCATAACCGCATAGTGGTTTTGTCGCAAGAAGGGTCATCTTCACACAATCCCATGTAATGAACAAGAATGGGATAAAGAGTTGGCTTACAATCGCCACTTCACACAATACATAAATATATCTCCTACATCATCCAAGATACAAACATATAGACCGACTACGGTCAAAATCCAGATGAAAATAAGACAACCCCAAATGCTAGATCCCCGATCGTCCCAACTGGGCTCCACTACTAATCATCAGGAAAAGACACATAATAACGACCACGTTCCTCGTCGAACTCCCACTTGAGATCGACGCCATCATCTGCACTGGCATCATCTGCACCTGCAACTGTTTTGGTAGAATCTGTGAATCACGGGGGCCTCAACAATATCACACCCGCGAGATCAAGACTATTTAAGCTTATCGGAAAGGATGGTGTAAAGAGGTGGAGCTGCAGCGGCAATAAGCATATATGGTGGCTAACTTGCGCAAAAGAGAGCGAGAAGAGAAGCAACGGAACGGTCGTCATCTAGCAATGACCAAGAAATGATCCTGAACACCTACTTACGTCATTCATAACTCAGGCCGTGTTCACTTCCCGGACTCCGCCGAGAAGAGACCATCACGGCTACACACACAGTTGATGTATTTTAATTTGGGTCAAGTGACAAGTTCTCTACAACCGGACATTAACAAATTCCCATCTGCCTCATAACCGCGGGCACGGCTTTCGAAAGATAATACCCTGCAGGGGTGTCCCAACTTAGCCCATCATAAGCTCTCACGGTCAACGAAGGATAAACCTTCTCCCGGAAAGACCCGATCAGTCTCGGAATCCCGGTTTACAAGACATTTCGACAATGGTAAAACAAGACCAGCAAAGCCACCCGAATGTGCCGAAAAATCCCGATAGGAGCTGCACATATCTCGTTCTCAGGGCACACCGGATGGGCAAGACGTCGGGTTGGCATAGACCCTGGTTGCCCAGGGGGCGCCGGACATCGCCCAGTTTGGGCCAGCACTCGAAGGAGCACTGGTCCGGGGGTTTAAAATAAGATGACCCTCGGGCTCGCGAAAACCCGGGGGAAAAGGCTTAGGTGGCAAATGGTAAAACCAAGGTTGGGCCTTGCTGGAGGAGTTTTATTCAAGGCGAACTGTCAAGGGGGTCCCATAAATCACCCGACCGTGTAAGGAACGCAAACTCAAGGAACATAATCCCGGTATATCAGTAACTAGGGCGGCAAGAGTGGAACAAAACACCAGGCATAAGGCCGAGCCTTCCACCCTTTACCAAAATATATAGATGCATTAATTAAATAAGAGATATTGTGATATCCCAACATATCCATGTTCCAACATGGAACAACTTCAACTTCACCTGCAACTAGCAACACTATAAGAGGGGCTGAGCAAAAGCGGTAACTTAGCCAAACAACGGTTTGCTAGGAAAGGATGGTTAGAAGCTGACATGGCAAAATGGGAGACATGATATAGCGAGTGATAGGTAGCGTAGCATGGCAATAGAGCGAACAACTAGCAAAGCAAAGATAGAAGTGATTTCGAGGGGTGGTCATCTTGCCTGCAAGGTTCTCAGAGTTGTCGAAAGCTTGATCCTCGTAAGCGTACTCAACAGGTTCCTCGTTCACGAAATCGTCTCCCGGCTCTACCCAAGACAAGAACACAACCAAACGGAATCACAATCAACAACGAGAAATGCACAAGCAACATGATGCAAAACATGTATGATATGCAAGATATGATATGCGATGCATATGCGTGCTCCGGAAGGAAAATGATGAACAAGGCAGTAACTTGGAAAACCAAGCATGCCACTGGAAAGATGAGATGATTTCGGTCGAAATCGATATAAAGATCACCGGAATCGGATGCACGGTTTGCAAATGGCAAGCAAAACAAGAATGACACGAATCTGCGATTAACAGCATGATAGAACTTAAAATGCAACAAGTAACAATGCTACAGCACTCCAACATAGCAACAAAGCATATTACAGTAATCTACAGGATATGCTTGACAAAAGATGAACACTGAGCTACGGCTAGTTCACAACATATTAAGCTCAAACAAGCATGGCAAAAGTGCAAAAGATAACAGGATCACAGACTTGGTGAAAAACTGGACATGGCAGAAAATAGCATCAGGTAGCAATGTTCAGAGCACGAAATCAACATGCTACAGGAACTTAACATAGCAAAACAAGGCATGGCAGTGTTTTACTAGATGCATATGACAAAAGTCCCTTAGTGACCATAAGCCAAAAAGGATCAGAAGATATGATGGCAAGCATGTAAACATAGCAAGTTTCGTTATTAGGTTTCAGACTTTGCAGAAAACAGAGCATGGCAGAAAGAATAATATGTAGGCCTCTTTGTGAGCTTGATGCACTCACTAAAGAGCAATGCATGACAAACCAAGTGCACCTACAGCAAGATGGCATGTTTATAAAGCTAACCATGGCAAGAACAAAAGCATAGCATGTATGGATCAACTACAATAAGCTTGGCAAAAATGCATATCATGTTAAGAATCTGCCAGAAATATTTTATAGCAAAAGTAGAGCAAGATTGAGTCATGCTATGGCACTCCATAATTGCAAACAATTGCACAAATGGATCAATTACAACTATATCTACAAAACATCCTTACTGAACATCTCCAAAATATGCATGGATCTCTCTGAAGCA
Organism: Triticum aestivum; assembly: GCF_018294505.1. Taxonomy (NCBI): domain Eukaryota; kingdom Viridiplantae; phylum Streptophyta; class Magnoliopsida; order Poales; family Poaceae; genus Triticum; species Triticum aestivum. The sequence goes on along the minus strand of NC_057814.1, from coordinate 165,936,327 downwards.
TCAAGTTTATATGGCAACAAAATAACAGCAGACAAAGACACAGAAATTACCGAGTCCCTGAAATCAGAAACATTACGGAGCCTACTTTGCATGCTTGTGCTAGTCACCACAGAGATCACAAAAATACATGGACTACACCACTGGAAAGATGGCATGGCATACTTCAAAACACATGTAGAGCTCATGCCCATAAGATGCACATATTAAATGATACAAAAATGACAAATCTCCAAGTTCTGTTAAGAACCAGAGAATAACAGCAACTAGCCCTCTTCCAACAGAGATTTTGGCATCAAGATGACCTCTAATGAACATGGTGCAATTGAACAAAATGTAGAGCATCACGAGACGAACAATTTGACATATTACACGCGCGAATCGGAGCTACATGCAAGAAGTTATGGAGCTGTGAACAGAGGCATATGCTGTGAAAATTAAGGACTCGGATAAATT